>NW_026865286.1:0-160340 GCF_026571515.1 Ruditapes philippinarum
GATTTTTTTTTTTTGCCAAGTGTGGAGTGAGGTACTAACCAGTTATCATATCTCAACCATCTCATCTTGCAAAGACACCAAAAAACATTTTCTATGCTATCTATAACAAGATCAGGTTATGTTTATGTTTGACTATGTTCAGAAAAGTATGACGGAGAAGCATATGTTCACATTAGTTTACCCAAATTTAATGTAGCAGCTGAGTATAGTAAACCACATTTTAAAAACCATACATTTGTTGAATAAGATTATCAATTATTTTTAACAGCAGTAATAAAATAAAGTCATATATAATACAATCTATTTGTAATCAAACAATCATAACAGACACGAAAGCACTATCGATTAAGTTAATTGAATACTTATAAAAAATAAAGAAGTTAAACAGGGGACATAATAAGGTTGCATTTATATAGCATTTATGTAGCGTAAAAACTAGTTAAGTCGACAAGCCTTATTATAATATAAATAACATAATTCAAAACGTTTTTACCATGACAGATAATTCAAATGACAATCAAATATATACATGTAGTTGTTTTTCTTATTATTAAATAAGAGAAAATATTCATGCAATCTCATTGTGTATTAAGTCAGACTCTTTTTCCAATCATTTAATTGAGTTGCACCCATTAAAAATCCAAATGCGTATTCTTTTCAATGTAGTAACCGCGAACCATTATAAATACGTCAGTTGTTTAGCTCACCAGAGCCGAAGGCTCAGGGTGAGCTATTAGTATCAAAGGGGGATACTCCGGCGTCCGTCGTCATGCGTCAACAATCGTCTTCTTCTCATAAACTGCTGGGCAGATTTACTTCAAATTTGGTCTGTAGCATCCTTGTGACAGTCACCCTTGAATTAGCTCATGTCATTTGAATTGGCCCCTTTTAGGGGTCAACAGAGCTAAAAATAGAAAAACCTTTAAACATTTTCTTCTACAGAACTAATTGATGGATGATCACCAAACTGTTTGTAGCCTACTTGGGTAGTCTTTTATCAAGTTTGCTCATATTAATTTGATTGGCCCCTTTTAGTGGTTTCCAGGGTTAAAAATAGAAAAACATTCAGACATCTTCTTCTACAGAACTAATGGATGGATGATCACCAAACTTTCTCTGTAGCGTTCTTGGTTAGTCTTATATCAAGTTTGCTCATATTATTGTGATTGGCCCCTACTTGGGGCAGCTATAGCTAAAAATAGAAATACCTTTAAACTTCTATTTCTACAGAACTAATTGATGGATGATCACCAAACTTTGTCTGTAGCAATCTCGGGTAGTCTTTTATTGCATTTGATCATATTAATTTGATTGGCCCCTTTTAGGGGTCTCAAGGGCTAAAAATAGAAAAACCTTTAAACGTCTTCTTCTATAGTGATCACCAAATTTTGTCCGTAGCATTCTTAGGTAGTCTTTTATCAAGTTTGCTCATATTTATTTGATTGGCCCTTTTTAGGGGCCGCTAAATCTAAAAATAGAAATACCTTTAAATATCTATATCTAGAGAACTAATTGGTGGATAATCACCAAACTTTGCCTGTAGCATTCTTGGTTAGTCTGTTAAAAAATTTGCTCAAATTAATTTCATTGGCCCCTTTTAGGGGCCATTAAAGCCTAAAATAGAAAAACCTTTGAACATCATTTCCTACTGAAATAATTGAAAAATGATCATCAAACTTTGTACCATTATTAGGTAGTCTTTATCAAGTTTGGTCATATTTATTGGCTCAAATTTAATATCAGAAAATATTGACAATGGATAATCACCAACACTGAAGAGCAATTTTTTCTGGTGAGCGACTCAGGGCCATCATGGCCCTCTTGTTTTAGTTATTATGGGGTTTGGAGTTCATATCTATATATTGTCTTTATTATACCAAAAGCAGTAAACATCATAAGACATGTAAAATAAATCATCTTTTTAATATTATAGCGTTAATTATTTGTTTAATGCGTGCGAATTCACACTGTTATGTTTTATGAAAAATCTAAATTATAATAGAATCATTATGTCATACGATCCAAACACAAGTATTGAGAAACGTACAGACTAAAGGGGAAAGACTAAACTTTATTTGCGACCATTTCCTTCAGCGGTTACTTCTCTTTTGCTTAAGTAAATCCAGCCAAAACGAACTAATGGTAACGAAAAATTAATACTTTAATGAAGGGACAAACCACTGAAAATAAATACATGTATTAGTTGAATCTTAAAGTTTTTAAGGCTGTAATAAACAAATAAGGCGGCTATTCATTGCTAAAGAAATATATTAATTTGAGTGAACCCTTACACAGGTCGTTTGAAGATCACACCCAGGACATATTTTAATTACTTATTAAAAATATAGATATTATTTTTTCCTAAGGGACGTTGGGTTTTACTAATTTCTCAAGTGTGGTTATGGGTTTAACTGGCACAATGGGTAGTAACAAAATGCCCAACACATAATTCTTTAGTTTTTAGCTCACCATAGCCGAAGGCTCAGTAAGAGCTATTAGTATCAAGGGGGGATACTCCGTCGTCATGAGTTAACAATCGTCTTCTTGTCTGAAATTGCTTGGCAGATTTACTTTAAATTTGGTCTGTAGCATCCTTGTGACAGTCACTCTTAAATTTGCTCATGTCATTTCAATTGGCCCCTTTTAAGGTCAACCTGGGGTCAAAATTGGCCCCGCCCCGGGGGTCTTTGATTTTCAATATGTACATATATTAAAAAAATCTTATTGTGTGAAGGTACAAGGCTTAGAGCTTTAATATTTGTTATATAATATCATCTATAGGTAGTATACTAAAATTGTTCAAATTTTGCCTCTAGTGTTAAAATTAGCCCCGCCCCGGGTGTCATAGGTTTTCCTCATATGTATATAGTAAAACCTTAAAAAATCATCTTCTCTAAATTGACAAAGGCTAGAGTTTGATATTTTGCATGAAATAGTGTGTAGTAAACCTTTAGCAAGATTGTACAAATTATAGCCCTGGGGTAAAAATTTGCCCCACCCCCGGTGGTCATTGATTTATACTATGTACATATAGTAAAAAAATTAAAAATCTTATTGTCTGAAGGTACAAGGCTTAGAGCTTTGATATTTGGTATATGATATCATCTATAGGTACTCTACCAAAGTTGTTCAAATTTTGCCTCTAGTGTCAAAACTAGCCCCGCCCCGGGGGTCATCGGTTTTCCTTACATTTATATAGTAAAAACTTTAAAAAAAATCTTCTCGAATTGACAAAGTAAGTGATCTTTGCATTATGGCAATCAGTATAGAAACAAAAAAATGTGTTCCTACATTACTATTTAGTGTTGTATTTATGCGGGGGCAATGCAATCTTGTTTTGAAGTACTGTTATGTTACCAAACAGAATGTATAAAAGATTTGTTGTCCCAAACTGTAAACTTCAAACATCTACACCTTACATGTTTTGCATGTGACATTTTGTGTTTTCATTCAAAAAAGTTATAAAAAAAATTGTCCAGTCAAAATTAATCCTTCTCTAGTGGTTATTTATTCTGGATTTATTCTACATAGTCTCATAGGAACACACTTGCAACATACATATTTTTAACAAAGCCTTTCCAAAATATTATGGCAAAATATTACAATTTATGTAGTGAATAATGAAATGATGGTTAAGATGAGTGATCTAGGGCCATCTTAGCGGCCCTATTGTTTATTATGAAGAAAAAAAGCTAAAACAATCAGTGTTGTGAAAGAATATGACTAGAGGGGCAAGTTAAAGATGAGCTGAACTTGCCGAAAGAGCTTGTCACTTGCCTTTCAGCAGAAAAATAATTTTCAACACTGAAAAGCAGTTGTTTCTGGTGAGCGACTCAGGACCATCATGGCCCTCTTGTTTTATTTGTTTCCATGTTATAAAGAATGCAGTAAAAACATATCATGGATATAACAACAAGTAAGTAACATGACAAATGTACACTGGTGAAATTTAACTCTGGTTCCTTTTATATTAAAGCATGTTTTTTACACGAAATACAGGTATTATGACGAGAGTTTATTAAGAAAGATAATAATGACCTCACTCCAAAACATTCAATTCCTTTGAAAAAGTTATGAACAAGTAAAGCCAAATAGTCAAACATGTATTAGCATAAATATATATACATGATTTTCTAAGGTAAGATGAACAGAAGTGAAAAGAAGTGACACTTTATAATTCAAGAGGCATTTTCTCGTTTTAAAACTTGGTGGATATATAATATACACACAAAAAAATCACAAATCTCTGGATTTTGGTCCAGTGTGCTAACCACCCACTACACCACAGCCGCTGTTCCGTTTACTTCGAGCTAATTGACATTGTATATTTAAGTTATTTTTAGCTTGCATATTTTGACGTCATCATTTTTATTCCAAAATTGGCATCATTTATATATACATAGTGGAGTTAGACATTTTTAAAAAAAATTCTAATAAACTAAACTATTCTCATTCCATATTCTCATAAACTAAACTATTGTCATTCCATATTCTATATGCAGAAGAAATTCACGTAATTCGCTATAAATCACAGAACTGCATGTGTCTTGTTTTACACTAAGTACTAGTATTTGTTTTAGAAACGTTCTATGTCCGGCGAATTATAGAATACCCAAATTTCGGATCCGTAACAATATACGTTTATTCTCCTTATAAAAGGCTTATCAAGTCCAAGTCAAATACTCGTCATTTGAAATATCAAAGTCCCAATTAGGATTTATTTCTCATAATTAAGAGTTTTAAAAATAATGAAAAGAAATGAATTCTGTATAAGTACATCGTAAATTTAAGACCTTTTTTTAGAAGTTACTGATAGAAAGGAAAAGAATCCCTAAAAGACGTCCAAATCGGCAAATTGAAAATGTTGCAGGCTCGGTTTGATTGAGCCTGTTCAGATTGAACCTTACTTACACATTTCAATCTTAAAGTTCTTTGCACATTATTTCAAATGAATGTATTGTAATTGTTTCAATATAGTCATAATTGCCATTCTGGATATGTAAGACAAATGTATTTAAGTTGATGATAATATTATTTATCTAATCTATCATATTACAGAATAACAAAATTAGCTATTCAAAAAGGAAGTGTTTAAATCTAATGGAGATGTAACTTGCAATAAATTGCACGCAACACTCATGTTTAACTATCGATTTTGTACATTCTTGACTATATTCAATTTGAATATTTATTTTTGGTAGCTTTGTATATCGCTGGATTGGATTCAAGTTTCAGTTTCATGAATTTTGCGCGTCAACATTTCTGTTTCGGTTACTTGAGCTGTCTATATATTTATATTTTGTCTATTAACTGCGGTACCACATATATAAGATTGTTTTTCTTCGGGGGAAAAGGTATGTTACATTTTATGAATTTGTCTACATCAAATATTTTTTCACTTTTCATTTTATCATTTAAATAATACTTTAATTAATTAAATGCAGACGATATTTACGGTTTATTTAAATGGAAAAAAAAACAATCATTTTTTAAATTCTTAATTAGCCTTTCCTATTATGTGACTTATCATATATGTTAGATATAGATAAATATCTTATTTTAGTATATTATTTTCCATTTCCATGTAATAATGAATTCATTTTCTGAAATTTAGACATTTGACCTAGCAGCACAATTACAGTAAAACTGTATGTTAATGCTATACAAGACATTGCATATCGACAGAAGGACGTTTTTAATTTGCAAGAGTGATTTCCGATATCATAAATGTATTGAAGATAAAGAGAAAATTATTGTGTTTAAAGATCCAGTAGAAGGTTTGATCTAGTTTGACATAATACACAAGAAAAGCATAAACAACTTTCATCCATAAATAAAATAGTTGCATTCATTACATATAACGAGAAAATAAACGTAAAAAACGGACATTTGCTAAAAGCAACATCCTTTAGAAAGCCTTATAAATAATAATTGTTAGAACGCATACCTGTAATGATTCGTCACACAATATTTAAACTAGAAACGACTCAGACTTTTGATATTCGTTTAACTTATTTGAACACTTGTTTTCATAAATGTAGGGCATGTCTCTGTTTTCTTGTCAGAAAGTATTTGTATTCAAATACCAAAATTTTATAAGTAAACAATATTCGAGTATAATGATAACTGAAGATTGAAACACGTTCAGTGTTCTTACCACTATCAGAATTTTCTGTTATCCCTAAATCCTACCTAGTTCAAAAGACTTTCGAGCCTTCTTTATTGTATAGAACATAGCTGGTTTTCGTAAAGGTTACGCAGCCCAAAATGTTATACTTTTTGGGATTTTACGCCGCAATAGCCGAGTAAAGGATAATCAAACATTTACTGATGAACATTTAATACGTAGGCAAATTGGTTTGTATGGTTAATTCCCTAACGGTATATATAAAAGAAAAGCAAAGAACTCGCTAAGTACGCCCAAAACCGGAAAATTAAAGATTTCGCAGGCTTGTTTTGATTCAGCCCGCTCATGGGACTAAGCTGCCGTCCCCGCCACCTTGCACAGGCGTTACAATAATACAATGGAATATGGATAAAAAAATGATTAAAAAATTGATTTAAGATACATCGGCATGTATGATAAACGGCACATGGTAAATCGGATTGATCTGATAAGTTTGAATTACACGGCTTGTAGTAACTCGAGCTCCACACACGCTACCCGTGCTTAGAATATTTTAATTGAAATTCAAACATTTTAAGTTTACTTATTGACTTCCCTGGGATAAGTTCAACAAAACTTTCCACCCACTTTTTTATTCAGGATTGAAATATGGGGTTTACGATATCTTGACACTATGGAATGTGTACAACTTAAGCATGTGTTAAGATTAAAATAATTAATGTATTGACTTTTAATCTTAACACATGTTTAAGTTGTACACATTAAACTTATATATATATATATATATATTACCAATTAATCTAACTGCAATCGTATACAGATATAAAGAGAAAAAAGGATTTACTATATCTAAGACTTTTTATGGCCGAATGCCTTCTAAAATCAGTTTGACTTCTCGCAAAATTTACAGGAAGAAAAATTTTCATAGGTCATTTTAGAATTGCAAACTTAACTCTGGGAATCTCATTGCCCGTTTTAAAATAAAATGTAAAGGACAGTCCGAAAATGAAATATGCAGAATAGTTCTTTAAGTTTCTAGTTAAATTGCTAAGATATTAAAGTTCTGCTTATACTTCCTCCCACAAAACATTTTGCACTGCGTTTATACCTCATTATATTTTCTAGTGATCATTTTACCGGTATTTTACATAAGAACTTATTGAGTTTTTTACACAATAACTTACTGAGTTATAAATTTCGTCCAACATATCAAAACGACCTATAATGTTCACAATCCTGTAAGTTTAGTCATGCGCATGAAAATATCGAAAAACATATAAAAAATCTGATCCTATCGGACATCCTCAGTATATATTCAATAATGTCCAAAATATTATATGATCATGTATATCAATGTTTATCATTTTCATATATCTTGCATAATAATCAAGCATCAATATTTATACCCCCGCACAACGAAGTTGTAAGGGGGGTATACTGGAATTAGCTTGTCCGTCCGGCCGTCTCCCTTCCGGCCGTCCGTCTGGTTTTCCTTATCCGCCCAATATCTTAAGATTCCTTTGACCCACAGTCTTCATATGTGGCATTTAAATTGTTCATAATGAATAGAGGATCCCTATTGATTTTGATGTCACTGGGTCAAAGGTCAAGGTCATAGGGGTATTGACTAAAAAGCTTGTCCGCCCAATAACTTGAGATTCCTTTGACCCAAAGTCCTCATATTTAGTAATTAGATTGGTCATGATAAGTAAATGATTCCTATTGATTTAGAGGTCACCAGGTCAAAGGTCAAGGTCACAGGGGCATTGACTTAAAAAAAAGCTTGTCCGCCCAATAACTTAATATTCCTTTGACATTTGGTATTTAGATTGATCATGATTAGTAGATGATCCCTATTGATTTTGAGGTCACTGTGTCAAAGGCCAAGGTAATATGGGCATTGACTGAAAAAAACTTGTCTGCCCAATTACTTAAGATTCTGTTGACCAACAGTCCTCATATTTGGTATTTAAATTGGTCATGATAAGAAGATGATCCCTCTTGATTTTGTGGTCACTGGGTCTAAGGGCAAGGTCACAGGGGCCTTGACACAAAAAAAGCTTGTCCGCCCATTAACGTAAGATTCCTTTGACCCAAAGTATTCATATTTGGTATTTAGATTGGTCATGATTAGGACATGATCCCTTTTGATTTTGAGGTCACTGGATCAAAGGTCAAGGTCATCGGGGCCTTGACACAAAAAGCTTCTGAAGATTCCTTTGACCGAAGGTCTTCATATTTGGTATTTAAATTGGTCATGATTAGAAGATGATCTCCATTGATTTTGAGGTCACTGGGTCAAAGGTCACAGGGGTCTTGACAAAAAAAAGCTTGTCCACCAAATTACTTTAGATTCCTTTGACCCACAGTCTTTATTTTTGGCATGGAGGTTAGTCATGATAAGTAGATGATCCCTTTTGATTTTGAGGTTTCCAGGTCAAATGTCAAGGTCACAGGGGCCTTGACTTAAAAAAGCTTGTCCGCCCAATAACTTAAGATTTTTTAACCCACAGTCTTCATATTTGGTAGTTAGATTTGCAATGATTAGTAGATGACCAGAGGTTACTGGGTCAATGGTCAAGGTCACAGGGGTGTTGACTAAAAAAGCTTGTCCGCTCAATTTCTTAAGAATGCTTTGGTCAACAGTCTTCATATTTGGTATTAAGGTTGTTTATGACTAGTTGATGACCCCTATTGATTTTTAGGCGACTGTGCCAAAGGTCAATGTCACAGGGATTTTTACTATGATAAGCTTGTCTGCTCAGATGCTTAAGAATGCCTGTCCACAGTGTATTGATTTTGACATTTTCACATTTGAAGCATGTAGAATACATAACTTAGCAATGCACTGGCTTAGTAGCCTCAGATTTGGCAGGGAGGTTGTCCTTGATCTCTTAATGGCCACTGTTGATTCTGACAAAGTGGTATGCGGGGGTATTCAAGCCATGACAGTGGCAGTTCTAGTTATAATTGCCTTAGAATACCAACTGCGTAGATGTCGGGTTCGAAATTGAGTTTCCTTACCAAAACACGACAGGTTTATTTAGGAACATATACATCATACAGTGTTCCAATTATCAAGATTAATAACCATTGTTAAATCTTACCATTCTCAATAACGTTCCACGTATCAACCTTAGTATAATATTGAGTGGCTTTCAATCATAAATAGACACAACTAAGTCGTAAAATAAATCGTAAATAAGTGGTATTTTTATATTTCTTTTAAGTACGTAATAAGGTATCTAATTTTGACTGTACAAGCTATTCTTGTTGAAAAAAAACGCATTAGTAATTTTCGTGTTCTTTTAGAAATTATATAATTTTGCTTTTTTATATTTTCGTTTCCAAAATTGCTTAAATTTTCCCAACGATTCACGGTTCATATTACGGAAGCTACACCAAAAGATCTTTATATAAAATATATGATCTTAAAATATCTTAAGTTGCGTGAGTGGGTTGAAAAGATTGTTTGTTAAACCAACCGGTAATACTTTAAACTAATAATGAATAGAAACGTACATAGAAAACATATCTTTCACACGCTTTGAAGAAAAATTTACTTAAAGGCACATTATGTTTCAGAAATAAATAAATGTTTCAATCGTTAGAAAAGGAGAAACTTTACTAGTCCCCTACCGGTTTTAGGTTTACCCTCCGTCCGTCCGTCTGGCTGCACTACTATCCGTCAGTATGTACGTTCACAAAACTTGATCCCATGATAACACAAAAAAATACTTAAAATAGTTTTATGAAACTTGACATATGGATAAAATTATGTACGACTATTTCTTTACTTCCTATTTTGAAAACTTTGGTTGCTATGGCAACAAATAGTTTGTAAAATATGGCAAATTGTCATTGAACGTCACCCGTACCTTGTTGATAGAGTTTTTTTCTTCATTTTTAACACAAAACTAGGTCCAGTAATAACGAAAAAAGACCAGAAAATATTTTTATGAAACTTGAAATATGCATTGATGGCAGTCTGGAGGTAATGCACATCTTTTTCTTCCTATGTTTAAAGATTTTGCCACTTAAGCAACATATAGGCTTAAAATATGGCAAATAAATATTTTTTGTTATACCTCAAAAAGTGCTTGAAATATGTATATAAAATATTGATAGATGGCAGTATGGAGATTATACACATCATTACACGACGGCCTTGGGGCCGGCGTGTGATATGGTATACATAAGATAAAAAATTCCATGGGAAAAATTGGGCTGTGTGTTTGACATCGTAAGGACAAAACAAAATGATCTTGAGGTTCTGGTAACATGCTAAAAATAATAGGGTAGGTAGGTTTTCTTTTTCTTTTTAATTAGTATTTTATTTAAATTTAACTGCATGTCAGATATATACACTATAGGATACTTTGCAATAAAATGTTCTAGGTGCGGAAATACAGGGTGGGTGAGGTTACTGGAACCACAAGATCATTTTGTTTTGGCTTATCTCGCGTAAAAACATGAACAAATATCAGTACATAATTAAGTTATAATAATTATTTGAAAAGAAAACGTGATGAAATAATCTAAAATGAAAATGAAATGATTTTATTTAGACACGTGACTAAAGTTCTCACATCCAATGTCGTTACTTACACCGCGTGGTTTACACACGCATCGGGGTTTGCCTAAAATACGAAAGTGACTTTTTTTACTAAAGTGAGCGAAAGTGACTTTAGAAATATGAATTATAGCGTTTTTATAGAATTTTTTTATTTGCATAATTTCTATACACAAGTTCTGAGATCTTCCTTTCGCTCACATTGAAAAATACGAAAGTGACTTGTAAGACATAAAAACGCTTTAAAATGGAATTTATGCTAATATTGCAGTTTGTAGACGTACGAGTATATTATCATAATATTTATTGTCAAAAATAATTACATATTATGATGATGTATACCCCATTTATTTGCATGATTTTTAAATTCAAGTTCAGCGATCTTCCTTTCGATCACACTGAAAAAAAACGAAAGTGACTTATATAATATTAATTATAGTATTTTGATTGAAATTTATAATAATTTTGCAGTTTGTAGACGTATTTTTTCATAAATGATTGATACTTTTTTCCAAAATAATGATTATGATGATTTAATATCAAATTATTTGCATAATTTCTATACTGTTTACAAGTTCAGAGATCTTTCTTTCGCTCAAAAAGAGATCAATACGAAAGTGATTTACAAATGTATTCGGACGACTGTGAGCGAGAGGAATTGAAAGCAAAATATTAAATGTAGCGTATAAATTGAATTTGCAGTTTGTAGATGTATATTATGAAAACTAGATTTGTTTTTGTTGATTTTTTTAAATCATTAAGATGATTTAATCTTCATTCATTTGCATAATGTTTATACATTAGTTGAGACATTTTTCTTCCATTCGCTCATTGTCAACCTGACGAAAGTGACTTATTGAATATCAAATATAGCGTTTAAATAGACTTTAATATTAATATTGAAGTTTGAAGAAAGTACAGTATAAATACGTTACATGTATATATTTTGTATAAATATTAATGTATCATAAAGATATCGTTATGTCCCGATTTTCAGAGAAAACATATACTAGTATTTCAAAATATATTATCACAATTCAACAACATTAAAAGTGTATAGCCATGTAGATTATCCTGCTTGATCATTTACGTGCAAACACGTGTTGCCATAACATTTTCGCACCCACTTTAATTGGCAGTAATCACGCGTTTATCTCACGTGTATGATGTTTAATGGCGATGAAAGAAAACTTCAGTCGGTATACATATTTAACTTGTTTTAATCTTGACTAGATAGCGAGTACATTGAGAGCTAGCGTCGGCGACCTTGTCAAGATTTCTGATTCAAGTTACATCGCCTTTTCACAATAAGTTTTCTTCAAACTTCATAATCTTCCGATCATCAACCACATCGTATGTGACAAGGTTTAAAATTCTAGCCCAAAAATTACCTAATAACTTCCCCCCTCCCCCTTTGAACTGGGATTTTTCATGGAAAGAAATATTTTGTTTCATTTCTTAAATACAATGTAACTTCTTTATTTCTCTATGTATATACTTTAACCTCTTCATATATATGTTTCTTATTATCACTCTTATCATATTTGAGAAAATTCAATACTCTAGCTTGACTATTTCTAGAATAATGTCACCTTGGAACTTTGAAAATGCGACAGATAGGGGTTACTTTTTTCTAGAAATCATTACTTTTTACTTAAACTACTTCCCTTTCTTATAGGATTTACTTCAAATTCCCACATCATAACAATATGACAATATTTATAAATCTAGCGTCCATATTTCGAGATTTATCCCCTCCTTATTAAAGTATTATAAGTGTATTTCATCTCATTTCTTCTGTTTACAATTATATAACAATTCCATATAAATCACTCCGATTGACAGGCTGACTGACAGGCTAAGGGAGATCACAGACAATACCATTTCAATAGCTGCATTCTTGTGTTATCTGTGGGTGATAGTTATCAACATTTTATGTTGTAAATGATTATGGACTTTAATCTATACTCTATTCATTTTTTAACTTTCTAATTTCTTCATGGATCTACTTCAAATTTAAAATAAACATTCATGATCAACACCTACAGCATATGTGTGAAGATTTATAAGTCTACCGCCTGTGTTAAAATGATTATCGTCTTTCAGAACTTTATTTTTTTTTCTCTTCTTTGTTACATTTAATGGTATCTTCTTTAAACTTAAGATAATTAAAATTTGTTCCACTCACATCATGTTTTCAATGTTCATAAGTCTAGCATCTTTATTTCAAGAGTTATCTTCTCTTTAGTTTAAGAATTTTGCTTTTAAAAATGTTATATCATGGTGACAACCAGGGATGTTTGAATATTTATTCATAGAGTGTCTGTCACTCCGTCTGTCTAACCTTATCTAAAATCTGTTAGAACTTTTCCAAGAAATTTACTTGAAATAGAGAAAGGCAGAAATACATATTCATTCATTGATTCATTGATTCATTCATTCATAGTTGAATGACCAATGACCCTTCAGAATATTCTGGGGCTATAAGCGAAAGTGGACTTATGTCATGATTGCAATACTGTGAGAATGACCTGTTTTATCATGTTTAAATGGTGGTTTTAGGGCATGATAGATGCTCATCACATGAAGAATGAACCACTTAACGTGGAATTATATGACATACAAGTAGAAAAATGTAACCAAAGTAGTATTTTGACTTCCATACAAAATACTAAATCACTATAACTGTCCTAATGACTAAAAGGCACAGAAGCGAGAAATGATTCGGGTAACTACCCAGTGAGTAACTTTGTTCGATTTATAAAAGAAATAAACATGAACACTTTTCTGCCAGTAATCAAGTGGCGACGAACCTTCGTCACTACCACAAGTGGATGTGGTTAGGCGCGCAGAATCATCATCAATGTTATCATAGTAATGCTAGGAGAAATACTTCATGTGATGTTTTCTGTTCTTTTGACCCGATCTTCTCCTGAACATTTAGAAATATTTATTCTGTATTAATTACTCATTATATGTTTGTAGCCGAAATTTAAACAGTTATCCGAGAACTATTTAACTGCCTTCTTTTTGAAGAATAATTATCCGTGATTATCTTTTTTTGGAAGCGCATAACGATACGCACAAAAACAAACTAACGAAAAGATCTTTTAAGTAAAATATGGCCATCACTCAATCTTTGTTCGTAATCAATAAAATTCGATCTATTTCAAGCGCAATGCAATTTGGTTTTTTACGAAATCTTCATGACATAGGAAATATATTTATGTTTTTCAATTTATACACACGTATATATTTTAAATTATTTCTTTGTTCATTTGTCAACAATATCTATGTTTAAGAATGACGAAATACCTGACCTTCTATGGCGTGATTCAACGATTGAAATGCACCGTCGCACTATCTGTGTCATATAATATACATGTATGTTACATAACGAAACTGTTCGTTCAACTACAAAACAAAACAGGAAGTATTTCTCTAAAAGAATATCGACCGATGTGATGTCTTTCTGTTTATGAATTTCATGTGATGTGAAACTGACAGCGCATCGCGTCATAAGGGCGAAGGATTATCTTTAGCACACAGCACATTAACAATTAAAACGTATATAAACGTTTTGCTTAAGAATAACAAATAGTGTGCATTTAACTCTGCTTTCCTTTAAAGAGGCATTCACTTAGATAAGCTAAAATGTATTTCAGTGCAGACAAACCTGAGAAAAATGTACTACGATTTTTGAAAAGAAAAAAGATTCAAGATTTAAATACTAATTTGTATGGAACGCCACAGCTGTCTTTTGTTCACGCATTTCGTGGTAACTTGTCAGTGGGACATGTGAACTTCTCTTTTCAGCGTGTTTTCTTGTCAAGACATAATGTTGACTTGTCTAAATATCATTTGAATATGTCAATGTTCCATGTGATATTGTTAAAATAACGTCTTATTATGTTAAATGAACATGTGAACTTCTTAAGACTTTATATTAATATGTTAAATGACAATGTTGACTTGTCTAGATGTCATTTGAATATGTCAATGTTCCATGTTATATTGTTAAAATAACGTCTTTTATGTTAAAAGAACATGTGAACTTCTTAAGACTTTATATTAATATGTTAAATAACAATGTTGACTTGTCTAACTACCATCTGAATATGTAAATGCGCCATGTGATATTGTTGAAATAACGTCTTGTTATGTAAAAGAACAAGTGAATTCTCAAGACTTTGTATTAATATGTTAAACGACAATGCTGGTTTGTCTTACTTCCATTTGAATATGTCAATGTGTCATGTGATATTAATGACATAACATCTTATTATGTTAAAAGAACAAGTGAACATCTCAGGAGGTCATATGTTTAATGACAATGTTGACTTGTCTAACTAAGTCTTATTATGTTAAAAGAACAAGTGGACTTCTCAAGGTTTCGTAATAATATGTTAAATGACAATATTGACTTGCTTTACAATAATTTGAATATGTTTTAAGCTATGAAATATTGTTAAAATGACGTCTTATTATGTTAAAAGTACAAGACTTAGTGAACATGGCAAATAGACATGTTCAAACTGTAGTAAGAAAAGTCAGCATTGTCGTTTAACATATTAATATGAAGCATTGAGAATTTAACTTGTTCTTTTAACATAATAATACATTATGTTTACAATATCATGACACATAGACCTTTTCAAATTAAAGTTAAATATATCAACATTGTCATTTAACATATTAATAAAACGTCATTTAACATATTAATATAAAGTCTTGAGAAGTTCACATTTCCTTTTAACCTAATAAGATGACCTTAGAAATGTGAATATATCTTAACATATCTTGTGTATTATGTAGTTATGACCATGATGTGCATGTTTAAACCATTACTGTATTTTGGCAAATGTGGATATTTTTTTAATTGGCAGACATCAAAAGACAGAAAAAAATATTTATACTTCGTAATGACTATTTCATTAAAAATGATTATTACTATCAGTTTAAAAGCTAAAATGGTAGATGCTATTGCTTCACACTTGGTACAAACACTTATCTATCAAAATTATTTTTTATTATTGAGAAAAAAGCTAAAGAATAATTTTAAATTGAAGGACAGAAAAAGAAACCGTAACTTTCCGGTAGTTTGCTTCTTTTGTTTTCTTTCCTTTGTTGGTACCATTCAAAAACGTGTGTGCAAAAAGTTATTACAATTACAACAGTTAAAGAAAATCAAAATAAATGTAATAATTTTTGTGTTATGTGCCATTTATGACCAATTTTGTAGTATCCTCCACTATCTTTCTACTGCGTTCCTCACATGTATGCATATTCTTTACTGTATTTTCTATGGTCTGTAAGTGACGTTTGCAATTTAAAAATTATTTACTTTCTTCACTTCGCAATATTTTAATTTATAATACATTTTCAAAATATTCACGAAAAATAAGTATGAATTTGGAGGCGTGCTGCCTTAAATTGAAAGAAATTTCTTCAAATGTTCATTACGAGCCGCTAAAATGGTTTATAGAAAATTTCAGGAACATTAAATGTTAATGCCGCTGGTCCCTAGACCGCTGGCTTCACAGACAATTCTTTTGTTTATATATCTTTTGAAGTCTTAAGAACTACATTTATTGCCGTCTATAAACATTTTTACATTAAACGTTTAGGCCGCCAGGCCACCAACTTCACAACAATGATAAAATAAAAAAAATCTGATAATGACAAAACATAATTAAAAAATGTCAAAGAAAGGCGTTTTAATTGTCTTTACAAAATTTCTACATCTTTAAAAGTTTAAGCTGCTGGGCAGCTAGGCCGCTAACTTAACAAAAATGACGATAAATATTTTTTTGATAATGATTTTAACTGTTTATATATCTTCAAAATGTGATAAAAACGTTTTTAAGAGCCGTTTTAATTGCTTTAACAAAATATCATAAATTTAATAAATGAAACGTTGCAACTAGGAGTCGCGGAGCGAGATTCAAAAAAAATAAAACTTCGCCCCGCGCACCAGCTAATTAGCGTGTTTTCGCTCCGCGCCCCCGCTATTTTAACTTGTTTATTTTCGACTTTTAGCTTTGCGGGATCGAAGCCGAAAACACAAATGACACAAATCAGCCACCATACTTATCAGCATGCTGATTTAAGGTACTAATCACTAGCGAATGATATGATTTGAAACTAAGTTTTTCAAGAAAATGGTTGTCCTATGTCGGCGATCGTTGGTGATTTTGTGCCGTCTTATTCGAACCAATTAAAAATGTCGTGTATATCACGTTACAATGTAATTTTGATAAATGTGTAAAAATAAACTGGTTCTGGTTACGATTGTCGTTAATTCTTCATTTTATACGTTCAAAAACAACGCTAGAAGCTTAACACGCCATCGTGTCTTTTGTTGAAATTTTAGGCAAGCTCCAAATCTTCCGCCGATGCCGTAATAGTGCCTTCTTTACGATGCACACGCATCGAGGGGATGAGATACTGTACGGTTATACAACAAACTTGACGTTATTATACGTTAAGGGCAAATTTCAGGGGTTGGTCTCTTTCGTTTCAACAATGAGTATACTAGATGACTAAAATAAATTTGTATTCAATATCAGATGTCAGGCTAGTTAAGCGCACTTGTTATCGAATATGATAATAGGAAATACATGACATTTTGTTTAATTACAAAGAAATTAGTTTCTACCTAAGTTTGATTAATCTCTACTATCGAAAATAATAATTGTACAAAGAAAGAATCCACATGTATATGGGTAGTGTTTTATCTCTGGCGTTACAATTAAACAAAAGAATCTTGTTATAATAACACCAAAAATTTATATTACGAAATGAATCTAAATGTTAAAAAAGGAAAGGTACTGTTCAATTTAATGTATTCCTCAAACTAATAACAGTATTATTATTATGAAATGTTTTATTATTCTAACAAAAACAAAATTAAAAAACAACAACAACAACAACAACAAAAAACAACAATAACAAATATTTTAAGAATAAATATCAACTGACCTTGTCTCCAAGGTAGAAAATTATGTAATGCGTAAATACTAACGACACGGGTTTTTATTCTGTATTCTATTGTATAACATACCTAATGTATAATGTGGCATGTCTTTATTTTTAGGACAGACAGTTTAAACAAAGGAAAATGATATGAGGTATATCTTTTACACGAGCACAGGTCTGCTATTGTTAGACAGGCCCAGTCATGTAAACATTTGAAAAAATAATAATAATTTTCCTGTTTTAAAAATCTTGAGACAAATTTCAAAACAAGATAATGTAAATTGAATGCACTTACTTTTATCAATTATTCCAACATCCTTATATCAAACATTTCAATAAAGATAATGGACAGCACATCAAAGTTAAGACACATTTTAGATTTATTTAATGGCATCAATTTTCATAGTAGTATTCTAAGTGGTTCTTACGGGATAAATTTAGTTCAAAACATGACAAAAGTGGGCGCTTGAAATCTTCTATAAAACTATGATAGTTATTATAACAAACATTTCAAATCACAAAATTCAGAACATGATAACGCGGTAGAATATTTCAGTACATATAAGTTGTATCAAAAAATCATATCGTAATTCTTAAAGTATGTCCGATGAAAACACATTTGTGCTTATAGTGAAGTCCATTTTACTTACGCTATGCATTTGAAACAGCAGCCACTACCCTCATTCAATAGTGAAGCACCTCGTAAAATGACCACCTGTGGGATAGAACAGATCGTTAAGTGCCTCAAATATACCCCTCTCTTTGGGTTAGAATTTATCCTGCCAAACAAAATTCAACCGGCAAAAAGTCTGAAATGACTAAAGTAAGGTCAAAATATCCGAAAGTTACATTTACTCCGTTATTTAAGCAGTAGAAATAAAACATGGTTGTAAATACTGAAAAATCAATCATTAATCAAACATTACATGCAAATTTATGGAACGCCACAGCTGTCTTTTGTTCACGCATTTCATGTTCAGTGGGACATGTGAACTTCTCTTTTCAGCGTGTTTACATGTCAAGACATAATGCTGACTTGTCTAAATACCATTTGAATATGTCCATGTGCCATGTGATATTGTTAATAATAACGTCTTATTATGTTAAAAGAACATGTGAACCTCTCAAGACCCCGTATTAATATGTTAAACAACAATCTTGACTTGTCTAACTACCATTTGAATAGGCCAATGTGCCATAACGTCTTTTGGTGTGTCATGTGATATTGTTAAAATAACGTCTTATAGTCCAAGAAATCCGTGCATAAAATAGGGTGAATTGTGCACCTCTTGTGAAAAGCATGAAACTTGGCATGGTGGCAGGAAATAGTATTTCAATTCATTTTAGCCTGGGATCCACTTTTTAAAAATCCAATATGGCCGCCAAAATCCAAGATCGCCGCCATATATTAAAATTTTCAGAATATTTGGGTATTTCAGCTGTAGTCATACCTAGAATAGTATAAAAAAGCATCAGTTCATTATATTACAGATTAATTTATATTCAAGCCTCTGATCCAGGTTGTGCAAATCCAAAATGGCCGCAAAATCGAAGATGGCCGCCATTATTTTCAAAATATTAAAGTTTTTCAGCTGTATTCTGAAATAGCACCACTTTATTTTATTACACATTTATATATACATGTATATTCAAGCCTCGAATCCAGGTTGTGCAAATCCAAATGGCTGCCAAAACCCAAGCTTACCGCCATATTAAAAATTTCAGAACGTTATAGTTTTCAGCTGTTGTCGTCATTACAGAACAGTATAAAATAACACCAATTTAAAATTATGGTAGTGCATATTTATTTATATTCAAGCCTCGGATCTAGGTTTTGCATATCCAACATGCTTGCCAAAATTCAAGATGACCACCATGTTGAAATTTTCAGATTATGTTAGCTTACCAGCTGTAATCATTTTCAAATTAGTATAAAATAGCACAAATACATTATATTACATGTTTTTTTTAAACATATCAGCATAAGAAAAGTTTTGGGAGACGTATTGTATTTGCCTTCGCCGTCTGTCTGTCCGTTCTTCCGCATTAAGCTTGTCCATTCTTCACAGGTCAAACTACAGGTGGGATTTCAACTTAACTTTACAGGAGTAATCAGTACCATCCCAAGTTGTTGACATCACCGTCACGTTCCGCTTTGCTGCACAAAATGACCGCCAGAGCTAAAAACAGAAATATCTTGCCCGGTCTTCACTGGTCAAACTACTGGTTGAATATCAACCAAACTTTACAGGAGAGAGCAGTACCATCCCTAGTTGTGCATACACATCACCAGCAAGTTTCGCTTTGCTGCAAAAAATGGTCGTCAGAGCTATAAATAAAAACATATTGTCCGGCTTTCAAAGGTCAAGTTACTGGTGGGATTTCAATGAAACTTCACATGAGTGACCATGCATAGTTTTGGAAGACATATGTTTTTGTGACAAAAACCCATTTAGTTATGAAACTGTTTTAAAGCATCCGATTCATATTGAAACATGCTCATAATTAAATTGCTCAGATTTATTTTTTAAAAGCATTTTTATTTGATTTACGAAAACTCAAAAGAAACAAAAAATTGGAAGCTAAACCATCTCATAATTTCATTATCTGCCCTTGAATAAAAATCTCTTTGCTAATTTTAGGTAATTTCAAGGGCATGTAACTTGCAATCAAACTAAGCTGAGTCTTATTCCAATGATATAATATGTAGCTGACCTCCTTTTGGGTCATTGTGCAAAGTTAAAGGAATGATATAGAAACTTTTGTATATTTTTACCAACAGTTATGTTTTCCCTAAAAAGAAAACACTTCATAATAATAATTTCAGAGAATTCTAGACTATGTAATTTGTATTTTGATAAGAATAAAAACTTACGTAACCCAAGACTACTTGAAGTAGTTTATGTTCAGAGTCAAAAGTGACCAGTTCTTAAAAAAAATTATGGATACAAGGGAAGTAAATTGCTGAAGATGTTAGAAATAATGATATTTCAACAGTTGTACATCAGGTTGCTTTTATAACTTAAGCAAGGTAATGTTTAAAGTGTTATCAACTAATACTAATAAGTATAAACAAGAAAACTTAAGTCAATTATTTATAATTAACACCTATTGATCTAGTACTGAATGTCTGTCAAGTTAAGGTCAATTGTTCATTGTTATTGTGATTCTAGAAGGAGTAAACAAGAAAAAATGAAAGAAAAAAAGCTGAACAAATGACAACCTCATGAATTAAGCTAAATGCGGCATGATTTCACTAGTTCTTGTGTACAGTCCTTTTATGACAGTTGTGGAAACCAAACAGAAAAAATTTAATCTAAGTAAACAATTTTAATTTGTTAAAGAGTTTCCATTGTTTTTGAAATTCAAAAAAAAAGACAACAAACAACTGAGATTATAAATCAACTATTATACTGTAATATCAGAAAAGACATATGCTTATGTAAGGCTTAATCAGGCATTTTAACTGCTTTAGAATATAAAAGTGGGGGGAAATTTACAAGAAATTTAAGAGCGTTGCCCCTGGAATGCAGCCCCGAAATTCGCAGTAAGTCAGTAAGTTAGCATCTCAATCTTACAATTGGAATCTCAAAATTATCAAATATAAAGAGCTTCAAAAGTCTAAACTTCATCTCATATAAAGTCACGAATTAATAATCTTAATAATGCCAAACACTTAAGTTTGTTTACAGAAAAACCCAAGATATTTGTGTTCAATATTATTCTGTTTTTCTTATTTATTCACAAGACCTTGCCAAAATAATGACATAATAAGAGTCTGATTCCGTTATCTATGACACAAAATAGAACTCACAGCTGCAGTAAGACGATCACAAGAATGATGCAAACTACATTTATTTAAAAGAATTGACAGGAGAAGAAACCCTTACGTCTCCAACACTTACTAGTATAAATCATAGTGAACATTTGGTTCAAATAAGCTAAGGAATTATGTGCACTAAAATATATAATACAATAGAGGATTAATTCACACTTCTCATGCATTAACATCTACAGAAGCGCCTGGACGCATTCTGAGCCCACATTCTATGGGCTCAAGATTCAATTTCTGTAGATGTTGATCCACAAAATAATGTATTAGTCATTCTGTTTTGGTGATTCTACGATATGTTGTTTTCCGCATAAAGAAACTGGTTTTGTATTGATTTTAACTTTAATTTTTGTGTGTTATGTTTTGATAATAAGGTAACTGGGGATCGTTATTAAAATCAGCGGCTTTGCATGGTATCAGAATCATGCACATTGACAAGAGTTATCGGTAGGACATCATAGAGTGCTCGACTGTTATCGGTGCTTTAAAGCTAAACAAGAACCTAGATTATGAAGAATTCTTTATATTTAAAAGGGACATAATTCTGTCAAAATCCATGATAGAGTTATTGACCTTTAACGGTGACCTTCAATTATGCTAAAAAATGTATTAGGGTTTAACGTATTCCATCATGTAATTTTTACAAAACCAACTTGCATGAAAAAACTTAGTCAAATTGTAAAGCTGACGCCTTTGGTGTACAATATCACTCGCTCCCTATTCTTTGAAATATCAAGCTACATTTTTGTAAATAATGTGCTCGCATGGTTTTATCCATAAATGCAAGTTTTTTCTCTGTAAATGTACATCTGTGTATACAGTTTTTATGCTTATATATATATTTCAACCTTTAATCGACAATGATTAAAATATATTATGAGATACTGAAAAATTAGATTGTGTTGCATGTTAAGGACTCAATTAAAGAGAGTCTATACCATTACTCTCGATAGATCCCCATTTCCAAATGAGAACGAACATATCCAAAAATTGAAGATTTTGTACAAAGTAGATAGAAATATAGTAGACAACTCAAAAATTGAACTTATATTATGCGTAAAGGGCATGTTCCAAAAGAGAACATTACTGTAATGCAAATAAATTCAATGATTTGGTCATAAAACAATTAAACCAAACACATTAACTGGGCGAGTGATGGGAATACTGGGGTGGGGAATTATGGGGAAACATTTTTGCTATCTCTTCAATTTGGAGGTTATAAAGTACTAACATATGTAGTTTGTGATATAAAGTTTTGTTTTTGTTGTTGTTTAGATTATAAAAAACACATTCTATTGAAATCACATATTATCATTGGTTTATAAAAGCTGTCAATGCGCCAGAAGCCGTTTGGATAGTTTTCATTTAATTTCAACTCTTAAAGTTAAGGCCTCCAGGCTGTTAGGTCGCCAACTTCTCATAAAAGGAAAAAAAAAGATGTAAAAAAAGATGTTTTTTTTTTCCTGTTGATATATCTATCCAATAATATGGAGCGCCTAAGGTGACATTTTCCACACTTTTTTCCGGACCTTAATTCCTTTTTACGAAATAATAATTTGTATTTGAGAAATATTAATTCGGCAAGTAAATGCAATGTGAATAGTTATCTTTTTTTAACGCTATTGTATATAAATTAAAATATTCACCTGTCAATAGCGTTGCCGCCACAGCCGTGATAGTTCATGCGCTATAAAAAGTGTTAAAGTGGTGGTGCTTCAAATCCAAACACGGACATTTTTTCTGTTTCGTTTTGTCGATATTATTGAGTTTTGAAATAAAAGTTAAACGTTATGTTTTTTTATGATCACACGGTGCCCATAAATAAATTGTAAGGAAATATACTTTTTTAAATTATTAAGATTAGTGAAAATCTGAATTAGTTTTACTAATGTATATGATAAAAGAAAGTACATGTAATAATATAGCATGTTTCCTTTTTAAAGAAACATGTCAGAAAATATTTATTGCCTCAAATATTAAAACATTGCTGATGAGAACATGTATTTGCAAATGGGAAAAAGAGGATATTTTGTATTGAGAATGACTTTTATCTCAAAAACCCTGTTTATTTAAATATAATAACTATTCGGCTTATAATCGCAAGGTTCATCCAGGCTTGTAAATGACCCTTTGAGATATTAGTAGGTTTTTTTTGTCAAGCTCACAATGACCTAAAATAAGATTCGTAAAAACGGATTAATGTTTCGTAATTACGAATTAATATTTCGTAAAAACGAATTAATATTTCGTAAAAACGAATTACTATTTTGTAATTACGAATTAATATTTCGTGAAAACGAAATAATATTCGTAAAAACGAATTATTATTTCGAAAAAAAGAATTAATATTTTGTAATTACGAATTAATTTTTCGTAAAAACGAATTAAATGCCGGGGGAAAAGTGTCGAAAAAGTCACCTTAGGGGCTCCGTAAGATAAGTTTAAACTACGAGCTACATTAAAAACATTTAATTCTGATCTTGACATTGATATCTTTGATTAAATATCTCATTTAAGGACAGCAGTCTAACACAGAAATATTTAAATGTGTCTTGCATATCTCAACTAAGGCCTATTTTCTCTGTAATGTCAAAAATATAAAAAGAAACCCCAGAGCCATGACTATCATCTACTCAAGGGCTCTAATGTGACACAATTTGATAGTGGTCCTCTGTTTTAAACATCAAAACAATATTTTTCTAGTTTTCGGTTTTCATTTCAAATTATATACTAAAATATGTGATTTTAACCTATTTATTTGACAAGACATAGAGATGAATATGGCTACGGAAGCGTATCAGGGCCTTCACTTATCTAAAAGTTTCACGTCATGTCAACTTGTTTCTTCTCGTTTTGACCAAAAACATTCCATGAAGACGTTATGATTAATGCGTAATACATAAAACATTCCACGAAGACGTTATGATTAATACGTAATACGTAGAAGTTTTTAATCATTGCAAAACAACTTTTTTGAATTACGTGAGCTATTTGTCAATGCGAGTAACGTCTTTGCGTCTTACTAAATATTTCAGCACAGTCGTGAAATCAAGAAGTTTCGACAGGATTTTTGTCGAAGAGACAAAAGCTTCAAGCAAATCGAGAAAAATTCAGTTGCAATGCCTAAAAGCTTCTCATCTTTGTCAGTACATTTTATTGAGAAAAGAAAAAAACATCTTATCAATGCGAATAAAAAAAGTCGACATAGCGCAAAACATCTCACCAACTGTAGGCCCTGATACGCTTTTATACTGATCTTTAAATATGCCATGAAGGCATATTATGACTCAGAAATAAATAAATGTTTCATTCGTTGGAAAATGAGACAGTTTAATAGTCCCCTACCAGTTTAACTGTATGGGACTGTAGGTTTACCCTCCGTCCGTCTGTCTACCCGTCTGTTCGTCGTCCGTAAACCTTTACTTTAAAAGACATCTTCTCATAAACCACTGAGGCAATTTCATCCAAACTTCACATGAATGTTTTTTTGTGATCACCTTTCAAAAACTTCAAATAATTTAATTACATGCAGAACTCTGGTTGACATGGCAACCGAAAGAAGAAAAAAATCTTCTTTTAAAAAATCCAAATAGCTAGAGCTTAGATATTAAGGATGAAACATCTTCTAGTGGGTGTCTACAAGTTTTTTCAAATAAAATCACTTGGGTCAAAATTCGCCCCGCCCCGGGATGTCATTGATTTTCCTTATATGTAAATAGTAAAAACTTAAAAAGTCTTCTTTAAAATTTAATAAAACAAACCAAAGAGCTAAAGCTCAGATATTAAGTATGAATAATCTTCTTTGGGTGTCTATTATGTTAGTTTAAATGAAAGCCCTAGATTCAAATTTTGGCCCGACCTTGGGCATTGATTTTCTATATATGTATATAGTAAAAGCTTAAAAAGATATTGTTTTAAAAACCTAAAATAGCTATAGGTTAGATTTTAAGCATGAAACATTTTCTAGTGATTGTCTACCATTGGGGCATTTTAATGATGTTTTCTTTAACATTTATAATTTTACTTTTAAGTTAATGTTATTGTATTGGTTTTGGTGAGCTTTTTCTTTGATTTCTCTAAGTGAAATTAACATTCTGAATGATACACTACATTAATTTTACATTGTGAAATTTATATTTCAGTAAATTCCTCGTCGATAACATTTGGTGAATGAAAATTGTCATAAATTGATTAACAATGCAGACTGACCACGAAAAGAGATTACGTTTTGGAAGGGTATTATTATGCATATTTACCAATGAAATGACAGGATAAAGAATGCATATTTGTTTTCTAAAATGTTCATTAGATACATTTCATGAACATTTAATGTCAGCATTTTGGATGTGCTTAAGTGATTTTGACAGCCTTTGCAATCCAATTGAATACTTTTTACATAATATCAATATATTAATTTTTGAGATCCTTTTATTGTACATGGTAATTGCGATGTAATTCAAATTAAGTAAGAAACTTCAATTTTTTCTAAACACATTTCTTTATAATTTAGTACTTATCACGTCTGAAAATGCTTTTCCGTTATTTCTCCCCATTGTTACTTTCATATATTTTGCAGGTGATTCCTTGTCATGTCGGAGGTTCAGTACATGAACACAGGGATCGCAATGAAGTGTTGGCCTGTATAGAGTACGTATTCGCTATTCTGTTATAGATCTCTAATACTATACAATAATGATAGTACATATCAGACTTTTATGAAATTTGATATTCCAAGAGTTCAACTGTTTATAACTAAAATTTCAGTGATAATCAAATAGATAAAACTTACTAACATACTTCACTTTTCGTTTATAAAAGCCAATTGGATAAGCTTTCTAGCTTAATGAGTTATCACTGTAACCATAGACCACTTAATATCATATTATTATTATTTCATGTGTTCTCTCGTTGATTAAGTAAATCTGATAATTCAATTGTAAAGACCTGAACAAATCTACTCAACGATGTTATTTACCATTAGTTTCTAAATATCTCTGCTCAGCTGAGTTTTTACTTGGCTTGTTCTGGTAATAATTTTATTTGATGTGTAATGAATGTTACAATCATCTTTGAGATCAATGACTTACGGCTGCACGTTCTATGTTTTAGTATATTTTTAGACAATTTTTCCGTCTGTTCTCGAACATATTTTGGTGTAATGAGTCCATATATATTTTCGCAACATTTCTTATTTTAATATATTTAATTTCCAGATGATCTAAATGTAATGAATTTTGTCTATTGTGATAAGACATGTTTCCAAGTGATGAAAAATATTTTTGCCAGCTTAATTTATCTTTATTTTGCGAGGACAGCATTGACTTTGACCTTTCTACTTCTGTCATGTCACTCCTGTATATTTTGTGTAACACTTTTTTATTTAACAACTGGATATTGGATATTACGGCTGCTCTTGATAAACATGTATCATTAAACAGGTCTAGTACTATTCTTTGCCAAAACAAAGAATACAGTAAATTCATATTACCAATGTGTTGATACACCTGCAATTTTAAAACGTAAATATATACAGTATTTGAGTTCTATTATTAAAACAGCCGCTCCAGACATATTGAAAGGAATTTATGCTGACTTAGCAAGACACAATCAAACCGAGCCTGCAACATTTTAAGTATACCGTGTTGGGCTTTCTTTAGGGATTTTGTTTTCCTTTATTTAAGCAAATTGTTTTTTATCGTGGAAGGGGTTCTTTTTTCCCTTTTCATTCTAATGACCTCAATAAGCCATCAAATGATTTAAGTAGACAACATTATATTGCTTGAAGATGTACATGTACTTACATTCGTGTTTAAAGGTTCTGGTCATTGACAAACGATTTCTAGGTTTATTTTCTTACTGCTGAAAAACTTGTTATACATGTTATAAGAAAACTGATCCTGATGAACGAAACTTCGTGACACGTATAAAAATCTAAAAAATGTTCCGCTCTTAATTTGCACTACAATTATTCCTCAATGTATTCCGAAACATAATATGTGTGTAATTAATAAACCAGGTAGGGAATATGTATCATTACAAAACATTAATTAATTTTTTTAGAAAAGAAACTCAACAATCATGAAATTTTAAATTTAAACAGTTAGGTACCATTCTTTATGGTTAGATAAGTACATGTTAATTTACTTTGGAAATCACATACTTACAATTTCTTTAGTACTGAAAATTACTCTGACATATTTGCCACTCGTGCAACAATGTTTTTATTTCTAGGGAGAGCAAACAAAACCCATATTTTACAGAAGTATTAAGTGTAACACATTTTTAATTTTACAACTGAAGCATAAACTAAGCATAAAAAAGTACTGCTTTGTTTGGTAAATCATTATTAGTCCCCTACCGGTTTAACCGGAGGGGACTTTAGGTTTACCCTCCGTCCGTCTGTCCGTCTGTCTGTCTGTCCGTCTGTCCGTCTGTCTGTCAGTCCGTCAGTCCGTCCGTCCACAAAACTGGATCCCGCAATAACGCAAAAAGTACTGAAAATATTTTTATGAAACTTGATATATGGATAGATGGCAGTATGGAGATTATGCACGTCTTTTTCTTTTCTTCCTATGTTGAAAATTCTGGTTGCTATGGCAACAAATAGTCTGAAAATATGGCAAATTTAACACATAAACTGGATCCAGTGATAACTCAAAAAGTACTAAAAATATTTTTATGAAACTTGAAATATGGGTAGATGGCAGTCTGGAGATTATGCACATCTTTTTCTTTTCTTCCTATGTTAAACATTCTGGTTGCTATGGCAACAAATAGCCTAAATTTCAAGATTTCTGATTTAAATTTTTCAGCTTTTTCACTATAAGTTCTTTATTTCTTAAGGTGTTTACTTCAAACTTTAAATATAAGTTTCTGGTCATCAACCACATCATATGTGACAAGGTTTACAACTCTAGCACAAAAATTATCAGTATCACTCTCTTGAACTTAGAATTTTTATGAAAAAAAATGTTGTCTTTTTTAAATAACTTCTTTATTTCCTAATGTATCTACTTCAAACTTCATATATATGTTTCTTATTATCACTCAACATTTTTGAGGAGGTTAAATACTCTAGCAAGACTATTTCCAGGATTATGTCCCCCTTGAACTTAGATTTTTTTCGAGAAATTGGTATTTTTCACTCCAACTTCTTTATTCCTTATAGGATTTACTTTAAAATCCAACATTGTAATAATATGACAAGGTTGTATAAACATTATTTCCTTACTAGGCAGGGAAACTTAACACATTACTGTGATATAGACAAACTTAGAACTCAAAAGATTTATGTTCATTCATGTCATTCATTCACTGGTAAAATTGAATGGCCAATGGCCCATCAGAATGTTGCTTGGGTTCTTACCGGTGGGGGACTTATGGATTGCTTGCAATACTATGATAATTGCTTGTTCCTAATAGTTTACCTGGAAACTTTATAATGCTAATAAAGTAGTCTTAAATGCCTTTCTACAAACACAATTTAAACAAATAGATATTTGTTTTAAACCTATTTGGTAGCTACTGTAACACAATCAGCCCTTTACACATGAGTGGCATATTGAATGTGAATCATAATTAAAAGTAATTACAATGAATCCCTTATAGATGTGAACATTTACTATTGACGTTTACCACATATATATCTTATATGTTTTCATTAGGACTGTACATGCATAGTCCTTGCAAATGAAACAGACTTCCCGATGTCATTGGTAACGGTAATAAAACTAACTTAAGTACTTGCAAACTGTAGAAAGCGTTTTCCAAAACATACAATCACCTGCGGCACCTCATATGTTATGGTTTAAAGACTTTTATTAAATTGCAGGTTTGTTTAAGGGACACATTTCAAATTTACATATAAGCCGTGTCATGACAAAACCAAAATAATGGGTTTGCGACCAGCATGGATCCAGACCAGCCTGCGCATCCGCGCAGTCTGATCAGGATCCATGCTATTCGCTTACAAACCCTATTACAAGTAGAGAAACTGATAGCGAACAGCATGGATCCTGATCAGACTGCGCGGATGCGCAGGCTGGTCTGGATCCATGCTGGTCGCAAACCCATTATGTTGGTTTTGTCATGACACGGCTCATATATGTTACAAAAATTTGTAGAACATTTGTGCTTTACATCATTGTTGATTGGATTAAATAAACACTGCAAAAATGTATGGGTTTTTACATAGTAGAATTGTCAAGAAATTTCAGATAATGCTATAATTTTCTCAAATGTGATATCAATATGTTGCTCTTATCTACATTCTGCTATAATTCTGAGGGTTTATTTTAATGTTTATATATCGTTTAATCTCAGGAAATTTCTAAAACATGTGAGATTTCATCTGAAATTATCATGTCATTATTTAGTAAAATCTCCCACATATACAGGGACAGAAAACGTTGCGATAGCATAGAATGAATCGTTAATCTAATTATCATATGAGTAAAGATTGTATATTTTTCATTGTGTGAAATCAATGAAAGTCATCATCCAAAAGACAGTAAATTAGCCAGCGCCCGGAAGTCAGCCTTTTGAAGAATTGTTTCAAAAGTTCTCATTATTTTTTTTTAAGGTTTAACAAATGCCAACAATGTTCTTTTGTTTGTTACACTCCTCAAATGAGTAATAAACTATCAAAGCTTATAACTCGAGGGCTTGGTGCGAAAGGGTTGTAACTCATATTAGATAAAGAAAGAGTTACAACCCTTTCGCACCAAGCTGTCGATTTATTCGTAATAAAAATATCTTCCATCGCATTTATAAGCAATTTTATAGATTGTGGAAAATATGTCACTTTTTATATGTCACTTTTTATATATACTTTTAAATATGTACTTTTCCTCCGCTGGGTATACATATAAAAATTTTCTCTAACGGTATTGTGTTAGGAAATGTTTTATTTTGTTTGCTTAACCAAACAATCGTGCACCAGCTTTGGTTATATTATATCTATTATATAGACTCTATATATTGTAAGTTGATATTATGAGCGCAATCTAATATGAATTATTTAATTTCTTTCATATCTCTTGCCTCTTATGTCTTTGCATTTTAAGTTATTCATAAGTCGTCTGCAATGTAAGGTTTCCAGTGAGGGAAAGAGATTTTATATTCAAGGTTATTTTAAGAAAAGTTTTGAAACTTAAAATAATGCACGAGTGGCGTAAACAGTTGAAAACCCCATTCTGTTAAATTGTTCATTTTTCTTGCAAACAAACATATATCTTGTAAATATTTTACAGAAGACATGAGGAACACAAAATTACAAAGCTTACTTTGCAAATGTTAATCACTGAAGGGAAGAAAGAAAAGGGTTGTGCTGCTGACGAGGCGAGGGCATCCGCTGAATTAGCAAGGGGTTACGCTGAGAAAGCTAGGGCGGCTGCTGCAAAGGAAATAACAAAAGCCGAGTATGCAAAGACAAATAATGAGGAGGCTAAGACAAAGAATGAGGAGGCTAAGGCAAAGGTTGAGGAGGCTAAGGTAAAGGTTGTTGAGGCTGAGGCAAAGAATGAGGAGGCTAAGGCAAAGGTTATGGAGGCTACGGTAAAGGTTGTGGAGGCTGAGGCAAAGGTTGAGGAGGTTAAGATAAAGGTTGAGGAGGCTAAGGCAAAGGCTGAGGAGGCTAAGGCAAAGGCTGAGGAGGCTAAGGCAAAGGCTGAGGATGCTAAGGCAAAGGTTGAAGAAGATAAAAACAAAAGAATTTTTGAACTATTGAAATACAGCGGCAGTGTCGGCATGTAAATATACATAACAAGATATGCTAATTATTCAAGAAGAGATATATCTTTTTCAGGTTTAATATTAATGATTAAGTACATATAAAGGAACATGGTCCAGGCAACATATAATACAAGAAATCAGAAATCATTTAAATGGTACAGAAGATGATGTTTGAAAATTGCCATGTATACAATAGCTGATTTTTTCGATAAAGATTTTAATATTGATCTCGATGGTATTGTAAAAATACCTTACTATAAGAAATATCTGCATGTCAGAACACACCTATTTCCATTCATATACAGTATATTATTAATTTTTCAGGAATAACATACGAATGATACTTGACCACGAAATAGGTAATAATCTTTGTGCTTCTTTCTTTAGTTTATGTGATTTTAATTCATACATTAACCATTTGCTAAACAGTAATCTCATTGGTTTTGAAACTGACTATTCCAATGTAAATGTTTTGATCTTACTGTTGTTTTATTTCTTTCAATTGTTCAGTATGACGTTTCTTGTTTTTCTATTCATATGTCATAGCGTCAATGGCTACAGCGTCTGATCCACATTTACGCATGAACACATTGGCAGATAGAGTTCCAGCGGTCACCAGTAGCGATGAACTTGTTTAAATAGTTCTAATCATGCTTAGATGAGATAGAGATAATATATCTCGCTCATATAAAGTGTGGTGATTCAATGTTTTATTTTAATGACGAATTTGACACACAAGAAATACATTGTATACCTTTCAATGAAAGTATAAAGTCATTGATTATATATAATAAAGTAAATTTGCTCCAATGATATAGAACCCGTCGACAGTATATCAAAATTCGGGAAATCAGTCAATGTCTGTTATTTTAGTGTGTATGTGTATATATAAATATTTTTGCTGATTAAAAACATGTGGAATGGTCGGTCACTTGCGGAGAAATTGAATATTATAATAATTAGTTTTCCAGGAAAGTCATTGAAACTCATGTTCGGCCATACTCGGCAGTTTACCCACCTAACTGGCTTTTCAGCATAACTTTTCGGTAAATGTAATTTTCTCGGTAATTTAATGACTACGTATTGAGGAAGATTTTTGAGTCATCGGTGTGAGATCGCCAGGATTAAAAATGTCTTGAAGCTGGTGTATTGAAAATCTAATATGTTTTTATATGATATTTAATCATAAAATACTAAAACAAAATTACTTACTAGGTAAATGTTTTACCTCATTTAATTACTAGTATGATTTTCGTTTTTTTTTTTTTTTTCAATGTTTTTCTTTTTGCAAATATGCACGGTATATGAACCCGTAATAGGATGTGTGAAGCAAAATTCAATGGTACTATTATTTTCATGCTTATAGATAGACATTTAATCATACAACAAACGAGATAAGTACTCATTTCTTTAAAAAATGATTTTTTTTTTATTTTTGATTTTATTTTTATTATTTTTTCTTTTGATATTTACACCATTTTTAGTTTGTTTTGCTCTATCAAGACGGCAATGTTCACTCTATTTAAAAGAGATAAACTGAAATAATGAGGTATGGTTGAGAAATTAAATTCGAAGTTACTTCGAGATTTGGTGATTTATGCGTATGCACGACTCACCACCCGATATTCCATCTGCTTTTTCTGAAGAACACCTGCTACACTTTGTGTCATTTTGCTCCTCTTAACAGTAACAAATTTTTGCGCTTATTTAGCAACAATCTCCCACCACAAAATTAAGATTAGGAAACTTCGAGTGGGTATCACGCTTACTCGCTCACAAATGTTACTTTCTTTTTTAATCAATGAGTAGCTTGTGTATCGTTTTCTGTTTATTATTGGTATATTGTATCCTCTGTGTTTTGTTGTATTTAGTTATTTAGTATTTGCCGAACTGTTTTCTTTTTTTCCATAGTGTGGTAGTGTTATTGTAAATATAGTCTGTTTCGTAAAAGAGGTCACTGCAAGTTGAAAGGTTATATGAATGTGTTCACTTACATTTCAAGTGCATGACCCTAAAATGTCTTCTTGCTGAAGTAAAATATTTCGCCTTGCCAGTTCCATATAGTAAGAGTAACCGATAACATTATTTACAGTAAAGTTGTGTTACATGTATATTAGTCGTTACTTAATAGTAAACTTGAACATCCTTTATTAAAAGTTCTTGCATGGTGATCCTGGTAAGAATTTATATATTTGTGATGTCAAATTCTTTTCCATTGATGAATTGGATAAAATGTGTAATTTTATTGTTCTGTAAATCTCTTATTTGTAATTTTCTTTGTATTTAGTTTGAAGGCTCGTTTTTATATGTCTAATAATAAAATAATGAACTAGAAGAAAGTCTTTGATCATTTATCCCTGGTTTCATATATAAGACAATACGTCCGCATCTCAGAATACATCATGCGCGTATATTTTCATTTAAGGCGTCGAATACGGTCTTTTTGTTAAATAGTTCTACCAGCAGGCGACTTAACTAAGTAACAAAGACGCAGGACTCCGCGCCTTTATCAAATGTAACAGCGGTGATTTGACTTGTGTGCACAACATGCGACTTCTAGTTTTCTTTCATTTCAAATCGGAGTACATGTACTTAGAAGATTGGTAGAGTATAAATATGCCCTTTAGGAAAATTATTGTTAAGATAACAATGTTAGTGTGCCAATGTGACGAGCGTCAAAGAGTTTTCAAAAGAATAGTATTATCTTTAAAATGACCGATGAAATTTGCATCATAGTAGTTATGAATCTTGAATATTTTGTTTGAATAACCTTCAAGAAAACAAGTATTTCCCGCAGATTTGATTGATTAGTTTTCCTTTGTGTATTTATGAGTTTGGTGTTGTAATGACATAAATTATGACAGCTTGCGTCACTTAAATTGTTAATCGACTGCAATAACAAGTAATGACAAGCATGTAAATAAGCACCAGACATTAAAGTAATATTTAGCCGTAACCATTACCATAATTGATCTTTTTTAATGTACCTATTTTTCATTTTTTATGTGAATAAAGTAGCGATATATTGTAAACGTATATAAGCCTATAATGTGTTGACATTGCTTTTGTTGTTTTAGAAATACTGGGCATCTGAGCTTGTTGAGTTTGCATTCGTTTAAGAACGTGTATTTAGTATTTTGAATTCATACTACATACATTGTATTAATCAAAGCAGGCCAATCTGATTGCGTCTTTTGCATAACAAATATACAAAATTATATATTTTATAAGAAATACATACCTGTCACATGAATATGATAATTAACTTTTACAACATTCTGAACCCCGATGCCTTGTCAACAAGGGACATTGTATGACCGCACCTTAAGCAAACGATAGTTGCCCGCAAATGCATACACGTGTGAATGATGTAAATATATAAAACAGTTGTCTATCGGAACGTTATATTTTTATCAACTGTCCCTGTATATAATTTTAACGTGTAAATTAAATTTGGAGGAAACAGTACTTATCTGTTACAATTTACAGCCTTTTAAGAACTTCAAAACTGTTCTGTGCAAGACATAAGAACATTGGAAGTGTTGTTTAGCGTTAACAGGAAATACCCCATCGAAACACCGAAAACGAACTTAAAAAGGTTTACGTCGAGTTCACCCGAGGCAATGTTTCAACTTATTCAACTTAACAATTTTGTGAGGCTGAATATGTCTGTTTATTAGCAGTATTTGCTTTTCTCAGCAAACTGAATAGTTTTGTTGCATTGGCGATTAACTGTAGCGTATTTGTTGATTTTTGTGAACAATGTAAAAATTTACCACTATATCAAGTCGAGAACGCATTTTCTGTTACAGTATTAATATTCTATATTTATATTTTGTATTTTATACAACTATAGACCACCCTCTATGTGTATTTAAGTGGTCATCCATGGCCATCAACTCGAGCTGCTTTAAACAAATTTTTTGAAAAACGTTCTTGATCGAAACAAAGAAATGAAAAACGGGGTGGCTACCTGATCATTACTTTATGTTGTAGTCAAACATTACATAATGTTAAATCAGTCTTATTTGTAAATCAATGCTATTTTTGTTGAAATAGACATAAAATTCTGTCTGTAAACAGAGATGATTGGATACACTGAATGTATTCATTTCAACATTAAAATGGGGCAAATTCACAAGTTGTTGGTTATACCGCGGAATTATCAATAGTAAACTTTGCATATTTCCGTCAAACTTTGCATATTTCCGTCAGACACTTTCATTACAGCTCTGTGGTTCAGTGGCTATACACAAGGTCAACAATTTGGGTTTTTTCTACAACCCGATATAGTCATTCAAAGGAAGAAGACACACAATGTTCAGTTCTCTTTATTTCTGCTGCCAAAAACGAAATATATGCATCCCATCAAATGAGTACGAACAATTTATACTTCTGTGAACGAATCCAATAATTCGTACCGTTACATTATATCTCCATTTTGTATTACAATGTAGAACACAATATATTTCAATTTGTTACTGGAGATCTCCAAAATATGTTTAAATATATAGAATTAATGAATACTGAAAATATATCTTTAATTAGAAAACTGAGTATATATATTTCAAAGCCATTCGTCATGCGCTCAGATATTTAATATAAAGCTGGTCTGTATGTTATTGCTTTTCATATCTGTTTATACTTTTGTTAAAGCTAGACTTATAGTACGTAGTATGTTTCTCTTATTTTATCATTGTTCGAATAGACATGTTGGTCAATATATGTTAGTCATATGAATATGTGATATTACTTCTATGTCGGTCGTGTAAATGTGTGATACATATTCAGTGAGATAATTTTTACAACTCAAATATATGTATATCTAAATGTTTATTTAACAAGCGAAACTGCTGTTATCTAATTCTTGTCATTGGTGGCAAGATCTAGGAAAGAGGAAATACGTAAGAAATCATACATCTTTAGACTATGGTGCAATTTACCGGGTGGTTAATATTGTAATTCGCTTTTGACAAGATTATGCTTTCAATTTATTCTTCATAAAAAGAAGTGCAGTAACACCATATACAGTCTAGGATATCACCGTTAATCAAGTGGAGAAATATATTATATACAATCATGCTGGTATAGCGATATACATGAAACGTTCCACAACTCGATATGGTCAGTCGAAATGACAATATTGATTATCTCCCATGTAAAATCACACAATACGTAAAGTTCGCTATCAGTAACCAAATGTATTTGGACAAAACACATTTATATACAAAATTAATTTTTTGTTCCATTTTATTAGATAACTGTAGTGCATTATGTTAAGAAACTATATTGCATGCCAATATATTGGTATAGCTATACTGCGGCGGATGTTACATTACTCGAGCGATAAGTCCAGAGCAATTATCTCCCGTGCACAATAAAATTTGTTAAATTATTACTATTGTCAAAATGGTGTATTTAGTATGTAAAATGTATGTAAAATTCACACTTTCCTTATCAACATGATTTAAATTCAATATTCAATTGAGAAAGATTTTTTAACTGTATAATTATCTACTTCACTAGTGATAGATATGGTCTAATATGTAAAGTTATTACAATTGTGTTTTTATCACACCACCTAATTATTCTTTTAAATCTTATGTTGCATATATACTATTGACACATACGACGAAAATATGAATTATTAAAAGCATGTACATCATGTAATAAAAAAGTGAATATATGCTTCCATTTCCTATGTAAAATGTCTTACTATAATGCATGTACGTGATCACGTCAGTCAATTTAATATTGATGCACGTTTGCCAGATTATATATTTTGCATATTGTACCACATGGGTCTGTGACCTTCTAGAAAAAGATAAATAAACCTGTTAAATTTGTTATCTTAACCACTTTTGTATTACTTGAATATTCTTTGCTAGAATACGACTTAACAAAATCAGAGAATATTTAAAGTCAGCTGTATTGCAGTTGATGTATGGGACATATATAAAAGTTTTATTCAATCTGTATCATTTTGAACTCATTAAAGTTAACAAACCATTGCTTTGACCAAGTAAGAATATTATCAAGGTCTTGATTAGTAGTTTCTTCGATTGTGTTTACATTGTTTGGTGTAACTGCAAGAGAACTGTCGTCTGCAAAGAGTCTTGTTACACTTAAAAGGGAATCCGCTATATCGTTTATGTAAATCAAAAATAAAAGAGGCCCAAGGACCGAGCCTTGGGGGACTCCATGGTATAAATACCTAGGTAAAGAAAACGAAGTATTAACAAAAAACTTGACTTCTGTTTTTTAGATAATTTTCCAACCAGTTTATCAAGTTTCCTTCAATTCCATATTGTCTTATCTTAAAAATTAAACCTTTATGCCAAACTCTATCAAAAGCTTTTGAAATATCAAAAAAATATACATCATGTACATGTTGATTCTCTAGTATCAAAAGATTTACAAATTTGGTTATAAATGTCTATTAATTGATAATAGTGGAGTGGCCTGGAAGGAAGCCTGATTGGTTTTGAAAAATAAGTGAATGTTCATTAAAATAGTTAATATATATATGTTAAAAAATAATTCTTTCCATTACTTTTCCGACACAACTTATTACTGATATTGGTCGGTAATTAGATGCTTCATCTTTATTTCCTTTCTTATATAAAGGCATAACATAAGCCAGTTTCCAATTAGATGGGTACATATTGTCATATAAAGATTGATTAAAGAGTAAACAAAGAGGTTTGCATATTGATTTAGATGTTACTTTCAACATTCTATGACTAATTTTGTCGGGACCCGAAGCTTTATTGATAATATTATCTAATATATCGGTAACTTCTTGTTCTGTAATTAAAAAAATCATTAAGTTTTGAATGTGTTTTAAATGAAAAATCCGGAAGTTCAGTGTTTGAATCATCAATATTTGAAATTGAAACAAAGAAATCGTTTATCTTTAGACTATGGTGCAATTTACCGGGTGGTTAATATTGTAATTCGCTTTTGACAAGATTATGCTTTCAATTTATTCTTCATAAAAAAGAAGTGCAGTAACACCATATACAGTTTAGGATATCACCGTTAATCAAGTGGAGAAATATATTATATACAATCATGCTGGTATAGCGATGTATATGAAACGTTCCACAACTCGATATGGTCAGTCGAAATGACAATATTGATTATCTCCCATGTAAAATCACACAATACGTAAAGTTCGCTATCAGTAACCAAATGTATTTGACAAAACACATTTATATACAAATTAATTTTTTGTTCCATTTTATTAGATAACTGTAGTGCATTATGTTAAGAAACTATATTGCATGCCAATATATTGGTATAGCTATACTGCGGCGGATGTTACATTACTCGAGCCGATAAGTCCAGAGCAATTATCTCCCGTGCACAATAAAATTTGTTAAATTATTACTATTTGTCAAAATGGTGTATTTAGTATGTAAAATGTATGTAAAATTCACACTTTCCTTATCAACATGATTTAAATTCAATATTCAAATGAGAAAGATTTTTTAACTGTATAATTATCTACTTCACTAGTGATAGATATGGTCTAATATGTAAAGTTATTACAATTGTGTTTTTATCACACCACCTAATTATTCTTTTAAATCTTATGTTGCATATATACTATTGACACATACGACGAAAATATGAATTATTAAAAGCATGTACATCATGTAATAAAAAAGTGAATATATGCTTCCATTTTCCTATGTAAAATGTCTTACTATAATGCATGTACGTGATCACGTCAGTCAATTTAATATTGATGCACGTTTGCCAGATTATATATATTTTGCATATTGTACCACATGGGTCTGTGACCTTCTAGAAAAAGATAAATAAACCTGTTAAATTTGTTAATCTTAACCACTTTTGTATAATTTGAATATTCTGTGCTAGAATACGACTTAACAAAATCAGAGAATATTTAAAGTCAGCTGTATTGCAGTTGGTGTATGTGACAAAAATAAAAGTTTTATTCAATCTGTATCATTTTGAACTCATTAAAGTTAACAAACCATTGCTTTGACCAAGTAAGAATATTATCAAGGTCTTGATTAGTAGTTTCTTCGATTGTGTTTACATTGTTTGGTGTAACTGCAAGAGAACTGTCGTCTGCAAAGAGTCTTGTTACACTTAAAAGGGAATCCGCTATATCGTTTATGTAAATCAAAAATAAAGAGGCCCAAGGACCGAGCCTTGGGGGACTCCATGGTATAAATACCTAGGTAAAGAAAACGAAGTATTAACAAAAACCTTGACTTCTGTTTTTTAGATAATTTTCCAACCAGTTTATCAAGTTTCCTTCAATTCCATATTGTCTTATCTTAAAAATTAAACCTTTATGCCAAACTCTATCAAAAGCTTTTGAAATATCACAAAAAAATATACATCATGTACATGTTGATTCTCTAGTATCAAAAGATTTACAAATTTGGTTATAAATGTCTATTAATTGATAATAGTGGAGTGGCCTGGAAGGAAGCCTGATTGGTTTTGAAAAATAAGTGAATGTTCATTAAAATAGTTAATATATATATGTTAAAAAATAATTCTTTCCATTACTTTTCCGACACAACTTATTACTGATATTGGTCGGTAATTAGATGCTTCATCTTTATTTCCTTTCTTATATAAAGGCATAACATAAGCCAGTTTCCAATTAGATGGGTACATATTGTCATATAAAGATTGATTAAAGAGTAAACAAAGAGGTTTGCATATTGATTTAGATGTTACTTTCAACATTCTATGACTAATTTTGTCGGGACCCGAAGCTTTATTGATAATATTATCTAATATATCGGTAACTTCTTGTTCTGTAATTAAAAAATCATTAAGTTTTGAATGTGTTTTAAATGAAAAATCCGGAAGTTCAGTGTTTGAATCGTCAATATTTGAAATTGAAACAAAGAAATCGTTTATCTTTAGACTATGGTGCAATTTACCGGGTGGTTAATATTGTAATTCGCTTTTGACAAGATTATGCTTTCAATTTATTCTTCATAAAAAGAAGTGCAGTAACACCATATACAGTTTAGGATATCACCGTTAATCAAGTGGAGAAATATATTATATACAATCATGCTGGTATAGCGATGTATATGAAACGTTCCACAACTCGATATGGTCAGTCGAAATGACAATATTGATTATCTCCCATGTAAAATCACACAATACGTAAAGTTCGCTATCAGTAACCAAATGTATTTGGACAAAACACATTTATATACAAATTAATTTTTTGTTCCATTTTATTAGATAACTGTAGTGCATTATGTTAAGAAACTATATTGCATGCCAATATATTGGTATAGCTATACTGCGGCGGATGTTACATTACTCGAGCGATAAGTCCAGAGCAATTATCTCCCGTGCACAATAAAATTTGTTAAATTATTACTATTGTCAAAATGGTGTATTTAGTATGTAAAATGTATGTAAAATTCACACTTTCCTTATCAACATGATTTAAATTCAATATTCAATTGAGAAAGATTTTTTAACTGTATAATTATCTACTTCACTAGTGATAGATATGGTCTAATATGTAAAGTTATTACAATTGTGTTTTTATCACACCACCTAATTATTCTTTTAAATCTTATGTTGCATATATACTATTGACACATACGACGAAAATATGAATTATTAAAAGCATGTACATCATGTAATAAAAAAGTGAATATATGCTTCCATTTCCTATGTAAAATGTCTTACTATAATGCATGTACGTGATCACGTCAATTTAATATTGATGCACGTTTGCCAGATTATATATTTTGCATATTGTACCACATGGGTCTGTGACCTTCTAGAAAAAGATAAATAAACCTGTTAAATTTGTTATCTTAACCACTTTTGTATTACTTGAATATTCTTTGCTAGAATACGACTTAACAAAATCAGAGAATATTTAAAGTCAGCTGTATTGCAGTTGATGTATGGGACATATATACAAGTTTTATTCAATCTGTATCATTTTGAACTCATTAAAGTTAACAAACCATTGCTTTGACCAAGTAAGAATATTATCAAGGTCTTGATTAGTAGTTTCTTCGATTGTGTTTACATTGTTTGGTGTAACTGCAAGAGAACTGTCGTCTGCAAAGAGTCTTGTTACACTTAAAAGGGAATCCGCTATATCGTTTATGTAAATCAAAAATAAAAGAGGCCCAAGGACCGAGCCTTGGGGGACTCCATGGTATAAATACCTAGGTAAAGAAAACGAAGTATTAACAAAAACCTTGACTTCTGTTTTTTAGATAATTTTCCAACCAGTTTATCAAGTTTCCTTCAATTCCATATTGTCTTATCTTAAAAATTAAACCTTTATGCCAAACTCTATCAAAAGCTTTTGAAATATCACAAAAAAATATACATCATGTACATGTTGATTCTCTAGTATCAAAAGATTTACAAATTTGGTTATAAATGTCTATTAATTGATAATAGTGGAGTGGCCTGGAAGGAAGCCTGATTGGTTTTGAAAAATAAGTGAATGTTCATTAAAATAGTTAATATATATATGTTTAAAAATAATTCTTTCCATTACTTTTCCGACACAACTTATTACTGATATTGGTCGGTAATTAGATGCTTCATCTTTATTTCCTTTCTTATATAAAGGCATAACATAAGCCAGTTTCCAATTAGATGGGTACATATTGTCATATAAAGATTGATTAAAGAGTAAACAAAGAGGTTTGCATATTGATTTAGATGTTACTTTCAACATTCTATGACTAATTTTGTCGGGACCCGAAGCTTTATTGATAATATTATCTAATATATCGGTAACTTCTTGTTCTGTAATTAAAAAATCATTAAGTTTTGAATGTGTTTTAAATGAAAAATCCGGAAGTTCAGTGTTTGAATCGTCAATATTTGAAATTGAAACAAAGAAATCGTTCAGCGTATTTGCTTTTTCTGTGTAAGAATATGATATATCTGTGTTATTACCTTTACTAAGAGGTGGAGTATTTCCCGAATCAGAAGAGTTTTCTTTGACGAGCATTTTTACCGTTTTCCAATATTTGCGCGAATCGTTGCTATTAAGATCGTTGAGTGAAAATTCTAAATTGTTGTAGAAAACGTGTTTGGCATGTTTTTCATATTATTTACCTTATTTCTTGTTTTTTTTTGTATTTATTCCAGTCATGTACGTTATTTGAATTCAATGCTTTATGAAATTGTCTATCCCTAAGTCGCGAAGTTTTTCGAATTTCGGAATTAATCCAAGGTTTATCTTTAGGCCTTACTAACGCTATATATGTAGGAATGCATCGCTTAGCAATATCATGCAAGATCAATATTTTCACTGATAATGAACGACCAATCGAAATCACGAATAAGTTTAGTAAAATCAGCGTTATTGTAGTTCCATACTCTTCTTTTAAATGGTTTATTTGAATCAAATTCAATTTAAAAAAGAAGGTGCCGAAATGATCACTTATTTCGTATGGGGTTTCGAAAATTCCCGAATCTAAATCATGAATGTTATTTGTTGTTGCTATAGGATCAATTAATGTACTGGTAGTTGGTGTAACACGAGTTGGTACCTGAATAACGTTGGTCATATTGTTCAGTAATAACACGTCGCAAAGTTTATGATTCGAATAATTTAGCTGGTCTTCATTTAGACTATGTGGTTTTGCATCTCTAGAGCAAGTTCGAAACACCTATTTAATTTATCCCAAAAAATCCACCGTACTATGAGGGGGCCTATATAAAGTGCATAATAGATATGAATGTTTTTTGTCTTTAATTTCTATCCAAAGCGTTTCTGGAAGGATGTTTTCCAAAGCATCTATACGTTTTGGTCTTAAAAAAGCGGAAACATAAGTTAATAACCCCCAGCATGAAATATCCTTATTAGCAGTTGTACCAATTGAAAATAAAGAGTATGGTGATATTGTGTCTGTTAAATTTGAGCATCCAGAAATTAAACTATTGTCCAATGGGGCAATAACAGAATTTGAAATAGCAGTTAAAGATGAAAACGGTAGTAAAATTGATAATCATAACCTACCTATGAGTGCTGTTTTTGAAATAATTTAGTTTTTTATGCGTATATATGAAAATGAGTATCTTTGGAATCAAAACACATAAAAGAAACGACGACCTTGAAGTCCTAACACAGCATGTTCGTGATTTACATAAGCAAGTGAGACCAATTACAGATGTACAGCAGATAATTTCAGAGTTTCAGCAGCGTGTTCATGATAGTAGAAACGTTTTGTTTCAACAAATTAATACACAGGTAGACAGGCATAACCAACTTCAAGACCGTGTTAAGGAACTGACAATAAACAACCGTTTATTACAAAATAGCATTAACAATATGAAAAACAAGTTGGTAATTTCAATATTTGCAGAAAGTAAAGGGGCTCTTGAGGAAGATGAAGTGTTTTCTTTTGGGAATGGTGGTAGAGAAGACGGTGCTGGTTATGTTGTGATGCGCCGTGGGCAGATTTTAGGAATGGGTCTTTCAAGTAAAAGAAAGAGTGGTGAAGTGTCGGTGGGTATTACTGTAGATGAAAAAATATTGCCAGGTTGTGAAATAACACTTAACACCACTCCGAGAAAACATGACAATTTTGATAAACCTTTTATTGTTAATGCTGGAAGTGTGATTAATTTTGTTTGCAAGACGGGTAATGCAACAACGGAGAATACAGTTGCTTCATTGTTAATTGAATTGTTTTAATTTTGTTTGTACTAATAAAAAAATGAAACAACCGACAGCGCCGAGTTTGTATCCTGAGTTGCCTGTTGAAGATGGGCAAAATTATAGATTACAGAAAATATCAGAGATGGAGCAAACGTTAATTAAGGAAAGGGACAATAGGCAGTCGTTGTATAAGAAATATAAAAGGATTATAAATGCCACAGATGGAGTTGATACAACTCTCATTTCTGGGAGTGTGATTATGGGTGGCATTGGAATTGCAGTACCGTTTATGTTGCCATTTGAAATTGCAGCAATAGTTTGTGGTGTAGCGGGGGTATGTGTCAAGTTTATTAGAAGACGACTGCATTCAAAAGCAAAGAAGCATGACGACATCAGAATGATTGCAGAATCTAAGTTAAATAGTGTAAAAGAAATGATATCAAAGGCTCTAAATGATGGGAAAATATCAGACTCAGAATTCAAGTTTATACTGAACGAACTCCAAAGGTATAATGAGCTTAAAGACAAGACTCACTCAAATCAATCTGGGATTGATGAAACAGAAAGAATAAAGTTAATACAAGAAGGAAAGACACAAGCGTTGAGTGTCTTAAAAAAAAGATACAAGACACATAATTTTGTTCAAAAAGATTATATTTGTAAACGATCCACCGCCGAAATATAAAGAATATTAATAAAGATAACTCATAAGACATTTATTAATTGTTGATGCACTTGTTATCTACCTGTATATGTAATCAGTACTATCTATAAGATTCAAATCTCGCGCCATGTACGTTGGACATTATAGGTAAAGATATTTTTAATCTACTGATATGGTGTATCATTAGATAAAACACGTCCATTCAACTGATATGATTTCATAAGTGGATGAGCTTTTGGATCAACATCATGGCTGCTTAATTGAAGAAAGTATCAAAGTTTTCAGAAGATGCTTTTTTGATTGCAGTAAATAGCTTGCCAAGTGAGCAAAAAGAAGCATTTGTTACTGGATTAAACACAATGCACGAGACTTTGGGGATCAAACAACCAAAACAAAAACGTGAAAAAAAGAAAGTTACTGATGATGAGATTTTCACCCAAAAACTTCTGCCTCAAATACAAAAGAAGGTAGCAATGATCGAAGCCGCGGAAATGGATCAACAACTTGAACTATCAACCAACTTTGACATCGACACAAGATTCGATACCTTTAGTATCTCGGATTTGAAGAAAATACACTCAAAAATAGTTGATCAAGAGGAAAATTTCAAAGATAAAACACTTCTTTTGCAATATTTTCGAGGACAATTATATCTAACCCTGAATAGAAAGATAAGAAAGGAGAATCTTCAGTGGAAGAAATTTGTGGAACAGGATATGAGTTGTTCCTATATGACGGTGCTGCGGTACATGACTCTGGCAAGCGTTATTTCCTCTTATCCGCGTCTACTCTTGTGCAGTCTTACGTGAGTCTAAGGTATTTGACGAGTTGCTTTATCTGTGTAAACCAAGTTTATGAATGTGTAAAGATATCCTAGTTAAAATAAAACTAAATGTATTATTAATAGTTATTTTTGCGTCGGATTTCTGCAATATATGTGTTTACACAATCTGTCGGATACTACTATATATATGTATTGCAGTATTGTCTGGGGGATATTTCTGTTTCTGCTGTTTCAACGATTTTTTGTTGTCTGTGCTCCTTTCGGCGCATAAAAAATTATTTATATCGTAGAACCCCCATATATCATATATATCCTCTTCTTCTAAAAACTCGAATTCGACCGTCATGATCACTAAGGTTAAACCTAGACTCATCTGATAGAACCCGAGCCCACTGCTGTCGCCCCAAACGAAAATGCCGTTGTGCCCACTGCAAACGGGCAGCCCGATGACGAGCTCTAAGCACTTGTCCCACATAGGGCCTCCTTGGCCGAATGGGTTGTCGTGCTTGCCTGAGGCGGCGCAACACTGTCTGTTTGCTGATACCATACTGCCTTGCAGAACTTGTCGCCGTTTGAAAACGACGTCGAAGGTGCGTCAACGTAATGAACCTGTCCGTTCGAGGGTTTGTAACCCTTGGTCTACCGGGTCTACGACGATTTGCTACCCCACCTGTTGCTGGAAATGCTGGGGCAACCGAAATATTGTGTTTCTGTGACAACCGAACGCTCTACTGACGTTGGAGACGTTGTCACCACGAGAAAGCATCGTTAATGCTTGAATTCGCTGATTTTGGTTCAGTCTAGGCATGTTCAGTGACACGCGCTGTGAAATTAAATGTGTTTTCCCCTATGTAGCGGGTATAAGGATAATGTCTATACACATTTCCTGTGACATGTACCTTCGCCTCGGACTGCACGTGCAAATCATGCTATATTATGTATTGCCATATAAAGCGAAAATTCCGTGCCAGCACGGGATGGTTTTTATATTGGATCGATGTATTGTGTACTTAGCACAAACAATGCCAAATTTGAAAATTTTTCTAAATATTCAACATTAAAAAGTGCACACTTTCTTTTGGAACCGAGTATATATATGGTTGCTATGGTAAACATATGAGTTTTGATGGTGAACAAGGGAATTTTATGGACCGGAAGTAATCTAACACAGCGCTCGCCGGCTTACTAGCTGTTATCACATGTTAACAATATATTAAATGGAAAAGAATATTGAGATATTTGTTAAATTGATATAAACATATTGGAGTTAGACATTATTTTAATTCTATACCACAACTAAACTATTCTCATTCCATATTCTATATGCAAAGGAAATTCACTAAATTCACTATAAATCTCAGTACTGGAATTGAAAATTTTGCAGGCTCGGTTTGATTGAGCCTGTTCATGGGCGGTACTGGAAAGTTATAATTGCCATTCTAAATCGATCTTGATATATAAGACAAATGTATTTAAATTGATAATAGAACTATTAATCTAAAACAGATTACAAAATAACCAAATATCCCAAAAGGAAGTGTGTAAATATAATGCAGATGTGCATTGCAATAAATAAACCACTCATGTTTTAACAACTTGTTTTCTTACATTCTTGACTATATTGGATATTTATTTTTGGAAGCTTTATTTATTGCTGGATTCAAGTTTGATGAATTGGATGTTTCAACATTTTTATTGCAGTTACTTGAGTCATGTGAAGTAGGTGCCTTTAATCTACGAATACCACGCAGATCAGGTTGTTCGTCATCGGGATAAAAGGGCAAGGTACATTTTTTGAATTCGTCTACATGAAAACATATTTTCCGCTTTTAATTTTATCATTTAAACAGTTATAATTTAATTAAATGCAGACAATGTTTAAGTTTTGTTTTCAAATTGAATAAAGTGAACAATCATTTTGTAAATTCTGAATATGTGACTTCTCTTACATATTTGATTTAAATAATTATCTTATCGCAATTATATTATTTTCCATTATCATGTAAATAATGAAATCACTTTGTCTAATTAGGAAATTTGAACAAGCGATACAAATATCGTAAAACAGAATGTTGATGCTACACAAGACATTGTATAATGACATGCAGACGTTCTTAATTTGCAAAAGTGATTTCCGATTAGATAAAGAAATTTTAATTTTTTTAAGAACCGTTTAAAGGTTTATTCCAGTTTGATATATAGGACATAACACAAAAGCATTTACAACTATAATCAATAGATAAATAATTGCATTCATGAAAAATAAATAGAAGATCAACGTACAAATCAGACATTTGCGTAAAACAGCATCCTTGCATTTAGAAATCTTTATTTGTAGCTATCCCTGCATTTATTGTTAGAACTGACACGTGTAATGATTCGTCACATAATATTTGGGCTGGAAACAACTCAGACTTTTGATATGCGTTCTACTTAAATAAACATTTTTATAAGGTTAGGAAATGTCTCTGCGCATGAAAATATCGAAAAACTACCAAAAAATATGATTCCTCAATTTTTCAATAAATGTCATCAATGTGACAATTTTCATATATATTTATTATTAATCCAGTATTTATAAATATAATTGTCTTAACCTACCGTGTGCGTAGATGTCGGTGTTAGAAATTGAGTACCCTTACCGAAACACGACAGGATCATTTAGGAACACATAAAGTTTACAGTGTTCTATTTACAAGCCATTTTAAAATCTCACAACCCTAGTGCGTTCACTAAATATAACGTTTCATCTATCAACCCTCAGGTCAGACAGATCGTCATTTTTAGTCGGTGTGCACGTGCCGTCTAATAGATATGCATTTGTTCATATAGCAATGGGGAAAAAATTTAGACTTGAATTTGTGCATTTTTTTCTTGGTTTAACAAAATCACATTGTTTTCAAATTTTCTAATAAAAATAGCTTTTCTGATGAACAACATGTCACAGAGCTTTAAGGGATTGAAATAAACGTTTAACTGAAGTAATAGTGCCATGTTTGAATATCATATTCTTTTTATAATTATCTAATTTTATCTACATAATAAATAACGTGCCAATGAGCCAGTCTAAAGTCGATCGTTCTAGTCTAATGACGGGAACCAAATTCAGGCAGGGAACAAGAGGTATCATTAAAATACGCAACAGAAATTTTATTGGCGATACGGACACAGCGGAAATATTTTTTTGCAAAACAGGCAAAACGTGTTCGACATGTTATTCATGAAAATAAATAACATTTAAGTTTTAAAACAGATTAACTGATTGAAAAAAGTACGTTTATTTTAAAAAGTATCACAAATATTTTTAATAGGTTATTTTGAAGGATTCTGTGACTTTTCATCTTGATTTTTTACTACATTTAGTGGTCCTTTACCAAGATTCTAGGCGAATATGCAATCTTTAGTTTAATCAAGTAGTTTAATCTTTTATAAATTAGAAAACAAAACGTGACTAAGAATTGATTATATATATATATATATCAATTTATTCATATCTATTATTTGATATTACAGACATAGTTTTGCTATTTGTAAAATAAGAGACAGTTCGTCCTCAAATTCATTCGAACGAACATTATGCTATTCGCACCAGTATTTAAATGGACATATTCTCGGCACATATTGTCTTGAATTCATTTTAAGTTTACCAATCATTTCAATTTTTCTTGTTATCCAATTGATTTTGCTCCGACCAGACGTTTCAATCATTGTCGCAATAGACAAATATTTCAGACTTTCAGACACATAACAAGAACATGGAGAAAAAATTGATTAGTGCTACGGATATTCACCTGTATTAGAGAACGATTTTCAATTCAGATTATGTACATTACCTGTGTTTGTTCACATCATTTGGCGGCGTCTTTGATATGCAGCATCAACATTTAACTTGTTTTTTACTGATGAAGTATTTTGTTATGTCGCATTGAGATCAATTAAGTCATGATAAAAATTGGTTTAACAATAAATAATGTTTCTTATTTTGGCACTTCTTTGATTTTATCCTGCTATGGTCAATATAATGTTATAGTAATAGTATAGCGACGAGACTAAGTAACTCGTAGCTACAACATAGTATCTCGTGGCCACGATATAGTATCTCGTGGCCACGACATAGTATCTCGCTCCCACGACTTGGCTATCTCGTGGCCAGGATTTAGTAACTCGTGGCCACGACATAGTATCTCGTTCCCACGACGTAGTTACTTGTGGCCATGTCTAAGTAACTCGCTTGCAAGTTGCGTCTAGTAGATATGCATTTGTCCATTCAGCAATGGGGAGCATTTTAGACTTGAATTTGTGTATTTGTTTTCTTTCTTTTTTAACAAAATCACACGTCACAAATTTTCGAATAAAACAAGCTTTTCTGGTGTACAACATGTCACAGGGCTTTAAGGGTTTAACTGAAGTGATAATGCCATGTTTTAATATCATATTCTTTTTATCATTATCTAATTTTATCTACATAATAAATAACGTGCCAATGAGCCAGTCTATAGTGGATCGTTCTAAAACTTAACCGTTGAGAGAGGTAACGACTGAGGCAGTGTCACTTACTTCATTTGCTCCGCCTCTGTTAAAGTTTGGCTCCACCTTAAATTGTCGCCAAATGTAATATGATGCTCCATATGCTAGCATTTAGTCTTCGTTGACGGGGCTGAAGAGAAGCAGGACAACTTTGATCAATATCACCTGTCGAATCATTAAATTACAAGTTACAAAGCCTTTATCATGCCCTTTATTAGAGAGACGGTTCTCCCTCAACGGTTAAGACAGTTCGCCAAACTCTACGCACCGGTTACGGGCCAGTAAGGGCAGGTCACTGCCAGTAAGGGGAGATCACTACAGTTCGTCCTCAAAATCATTCGAACATCATGCAATTAGTACCAATATTTAAATGGACATATTCTCGGCACATATTGTCTTGAATTTATTTTAATTGTACCGATCATTTCAATTTTACTGGTTATCCAAATTATTATACTTCGACCAGACGTTTCAATCTTTGTCGAAACAGACAAACATTTAAGAATTTCAGATATGGCATTCCTTTGTGAATTGATGCATTATTCACACAAATATGCAACTTAATTATTAAACAACGAGCACATACCAAGAACATGGAGAAATAATTGATTTGTGCTTCGGATATTCATCTGTTATAGAGAACGATTTTCAATGCTGATTGACTGTTAACATCATCTGGCGGCTTCTTTGATGTGCAACATCAACATCTAACTTGTATTACATTAATGTAGCGCAACATAGGCTCAACTCGTAAAATCGACAAGCCTTATCAAAATATAGATAATTAAAAGCTTATTTACCTGGACGGACAATACAACTGATAATCGAATACATAGTTGTTTTTCTTATTATTAATTAAGAGATAATGATAATGCAATCACATTGTGTTTTAAGTTAGACTCTTTTCCCAATCATTATTTGCGTGGCACCCATTTCAAATCTGAATGCGTAATATCGCAAACCATTATAATTACACCAGGTCTTTAGTTATTATGAGTCTATCAATTTTGAAGTCATATCTATATATTGTATATTATTTACCAAAAGCAGTAAACATCATAAGACATGTAAAATAGATCGTCTTTTTAATAAAGCGTTAATAATTTGGTTTATGCAATTATGTTTTATGAAAACTAAATTAAATCAAAATTTATACATGATTTTCGCCACAAAACATTTTAAGGTAAGATGAACAGAAGTGAAAATTAGTGACAATAAATAATTTAAGTGACATTTTCTTGTTTTAAAACTTGGTGGATAATATATATAATACATACACACACATAAATCACAAACAATCGGCTTGCCGCAGCCGGGTCTCTGGACTTTGGTCCAGTATGCTAACCACCCACTACACCACAGCGGCTGTTCGTTTACCCGACTAATTGACTTTGTATATTTAAGTTATTTTTTATTCCCAGATTTGCATCATTGATATATACATATTGGAGTTAGACATTTTTGTAATTCTAAACCACAACTAAGCTATTCTCATTCCATATTCTAGACGCAAACTCTATTTCTCATAATAAGGAGTTTAAAAACCTAATACAAAGAAATTGTTTTTAAAAGTACATCGTACATTTAAGACCTTATTAGAAGTTACAAAAAGATAGAAATAGAACCCCTACAGAACGTTCAAAACAAATTGCAAATTGAAAATGTTGCAGGCTCGGTTTGATTGAGCCTGTTCAGATTGAACCTTACTTACCCTTCCAATCTTAAAGTTCTTTGCACATTATGTCAAATGTATGTATTGATATTGTTTTGACGTTGATCAATATAGTCAAAATTGTCATTCTAAATCATTCTTGATATAAGACCAAATGTATTTCAGTGGAAAATAATATCATTTATCTAATCTATCATATTACAAGATAACAAAATTAGCTATGCAAAAAGGAAGTGTGTAAATCTAATGCAGCTGTACATTGCAATATAAGGCACGCGACACCCATGTTTAACTACTTGATTTAGTACATTCTTGACTATATTCAATTTGGATATTCATTTTTGGTAGCTTTGTATATCGCTGGATTCAAGTTTCATGAATTGGGCGCATCAACATTTCTATTTCTGTTACTTGAGCCAAATAGTGTCTATAAACTGCGGATACCACATATATCAGATAATTGTTTTTCTTCGGGAAAAAGGTATGTTACATTTTATGAATTTGTCTTCATCAAATATTTTTTAACCTTTCATTTTATCATTTGAATAATACTTTAAGTAAATACAGACGATATTTAAGTTTTAATTTAAATGAAGAAAAAAAATCATTTTGTAAATTCCTATTTAGTTTTTCCTATTATGTGACTTATCATATGTGTTAGATATAGATAATTATCTTATCTTAGTATATTATTGTCCATTTTTACGTATTAATGAATTCATTTTCTCTAATTTAGAAATTTTACCTAGCGACACAATTACAGTAAAACTGTATCTTAATGCTATACAAACCATTGCATATCGACAGGTGACAGTAATTTCGGATATCATAGATATATTGAAAATAAAGAGAAAGTTATTGTGTTTAAAAATCCAGTAGGTTTGATCTAGTTTGACACAATACACAAGCAAAGCATTAACAACTTTCATCCAGAAATAAAATAGTTGCATTCATTAAATATCAGGAGAAAATCAACGTGAAAAACGGACATTTGCTAAAAGCAACATCTTTTAGAAAACCTTATTAGTAATAATTGTTAGAACGCACACCTGTAATGATTCGTCACACAATATTTGGACTAGAAACGACTCAGACTTTTGATATGCGTTTAACTTATTTGAACACTTGTTTTCATAAAGGTAGGGCATGTCTCATTTTCATGTCAGAAAGTATTTGTATTCAAATACCAACATTTTAGTGGAAAACAATAGTCGAGTATAATGATAACTGAAGATCGAAACACGTTCAGTGTTCTTACCATTATCAGAATTGTATGTCATCCCGAAATCCTACCTAGTTCAAAAGACTTTCGAGCCTTCTTTATTTTATGGAACATAGCTAGTTTTCGTAAAGGTTTCGCAACTCAAACTGTTATTTATTTTGGGATTTTACGCCGCAATAGCAGGGTACAGGATAATTTCACATTTACTGATGAACATTTAATACGAAGGCAAATTGGTTTGTATCACTAATTCCCCAACAGTATATATAAAAGAAAAACACAGAACTCGCTAAGAACGCCCAAAACAGGCAAATTAAAAGTTTCGCAGGCTTGTTTTGATTAAACCCGATCATGGGACTAAGCTGCCGTCCCCGCCACCTTGCACAGGCTTTACAATAATACAATGGAATATGGATAAAAAAAAATGATAAAAGTTTGAAAAAAGATACATCGGCATGTAGTAACTCAAGCTCCACACAAGCTACCCGTGCTTAGAATATTTTCATTGAAATTCAAACATTTTAAGTTTCCTTTTATGACTTCCCTGAGATACGTTCAACAAAACTTTCCACCCACTTTTTTATTCAGGTCTGAAATATGGGGTTTAAGAAATCTTGATACTATTGAATGTGTACAACTTAAGCATGTGTTAAGATTAAAAGTCTAAAATCAGTTTCACTTCTCGCAAAATTTACAGGAAAGGACTTAATATAAGAAAACTTTTTCATAGGTCATTTTAGTCATTTAAGAATTGCAAACTTAACTCGGGGAATCTCATTGGCCGTTTTAAAATAAAATGTAAAGGACAGTCCGAAAATGAAATATGCAGGATAGTTCTTTAACTTTCTATAGTTAAATTGCTAAGATATTAAAGTTCTGCGTAACCATACTTCCTCCCACAAAACATTTTGCACTATGTTTTGTTCTCGTGATCATTTTATTTTACCTAAGAACTTACTGAGTCTTTTTACAAAATAACTAACTGAGTTATAAATTTCGTCTAACATATCAAAACGACCTATAACGTTCACAATCCTGTAAGTTCACTCATGCGCAAGAAAATATCGATAAACACATCCTATCGGGCATCCTCAGTTTATATTCAATAAGTGTCCAAAATATTATATGATCATGCATATCAATGTTTATAATTTTCATATATGTTTCCTTAATTATCAAGCATCTATATTTATAATTGCCTTAGCTTACCAACTGCGTAGATGTCGGGTTCGAAATTGAGTTCTTGTACCGAAACACGACCGGTTCATTTAAGAACACATCATACAGTGTTCCATTTTCAGGATAAATAACCATTGTTAAATCTTACCGTTCTAATACGTTCACTAAATATAACGTTCCACGTATCAACCCTTTAGATTATAATATAGCGTGGCTGTCAACCATAAATAGACACAACTAAGTCGTAAAATAAATCGTAAATAAGTGGTTTTAACTTTGGTTGCTTTGGCAACAAATAGTTTGTAAAACATGGCAAATTGTCATTGAACGCCTACCTTGTTGATATTTTTTTTAATATTTGAACACAAAAACTAGATCCAGTGATAACGAAAAAGGACCAGAAAATATTTTATGAAACTTGAAATATGCATTGATGGCAGTCTGGAGATAATGCACATCTTTTTCTGCCTTTGTTAAAAATTGCTTAAAATATGGAAAATAAAATATTTTTTGTGATACTTTAAAAGGTACTAGAAATATGTACTTGAGATATTGATAGATGGCAGTATGGAGATTATACACATCGTTTTAATCTTGACTAGACTATAGGGAGAGCTAGCGTCGCGACCTTGTCAAGATTCCTGATTTAAGTTACTTTGCATTTATTTTCATTTAAGTCCATAAGTTTTTTTTTATTTTCTAATGTATTTTCTTCAAACTTCATAATCTTCCGATCATCAACCCATCGTATGTGACAAGGTTTAAAACTTTAGCCCAAAACTTATCTAATAATTCCCCCCCACCCACTTGAACTGAGATTGTTCATGGAAAGAAATATTTTGTTTCGTTTTTTAAATACAATGTAACTTCTTTAATTGTCAATGTATATACTTCAACCTTTATTTATATGTTTCGTATTATCACTCTTATCGTTTTTGAGAAAATTCAATACTCTAGCTTGACTGTTTCTAGAATTATGTCACCTCAGAACTTAGCTTTTCGTGTCGCCTTGAAAATGCGACATATAGTGGTTACTTTTTTGTCTAGAAATTATTACTTTTAACTTAGACGGTTTTGGTGAAAGAAATACCGCACCCAGTTTAAAATTTTAATGGGGCTTACATTAAAATGTTGCTGGCTTCCCTTGTCTTGTCAGAAAGACTTAAACTTATATTTATAAGTTCTCCAGAAATAGGCTTCAGAACAGTACTCTGGAAGTTACAATATAATAAAGCTGACTGTTCTTTTGTCACAACAAAATCATTATTTAATGCATCACGAATAATTTGTGGTACTTGTACTTATAAGGACATTTTATTTCTAAAAGATCAGTATGGTCTTAAAAAAAACAACAAAAAACAATTATTGTTAGTCAATAAGTAACTGCACAAATTATTTATCTTAAAACTTGTTTTGTGCACATTATTATATGTCTTGCTTATCATGCCATCTTCTTGGTGTAACATGCAATATTGTTTTGTCAATATGATATTGTGGTGAATGTTGACAGAAATCTTGAGAAAAACAAATTGCAAAACATGATTTGGCGTTTTCTTTACTCATATCTCTAAATGGAGATTCGTCCGGAACATTTTCCTATGATCATACTATAGCTATGGTTTTCTAACGGGTTGTCTTTCAGCAGACATCTTTGATTCACGGTTAACTGTATTAAAGATTCAATAGCGAATATTAAAATATATAAATTGCTAAAATTTGATATTAGAAAATATTGACAATTACTACAGACTCTATTTATAAATATATAAAAAAACATGTTTTGACTTCACACAAAGTCGATATATTTTGTTCAAAATAGAAACTAGGAAAAACATCCTAATCAACAAGACCATATAAAAACTTGAACTTGAACTTGACCTTGAGCTTTAAATAACTTTAAATGAATTTAATAAAATTATTGAATTTGGATTAAATCATTATAATTTTGTTGTTTATGTACGAGTTGGATTCTTACTTTGACAAAACAAGACTTCTGGCCAAACAGAAATGTTAAATAATATAGATTGTAGTTTTTCCACCTTTGATTTAACTTTGATATAATTCGACAAAGAATATTTGATGAAGTGACTTACTTTCTTGTCTTTTGATGAACAGATATGAAATTTGGAGCATGTGCACAGTTCCAAATGTTACAATAAAGTTTTATAGCAACTCACCTAGATTTTGACAAAGTGTCTAAATTTGAACTTTTATATCAGCTGATCTAGATTAAATGACGAAATGTATTGTTCTTAGAAGTACAGGCATAAATTGTTTGACTTTGGGCAAAGTTTTAGTTGCAAAAATGAGTTTTAAAATAAGCTGACCTAGATAATTTTATGAAGTGACCTACTTACTTTTCCTTGATATACAGTTATGAGATTCGGACCATGTAAAATTGTAGTTTGATATCAGCTGACTTATATATTGACCTACATTTCTGTCCTTTGATATACACTTATGACATTTAAATCATGTGCATGTGGACAGTTGTAGATGTAAAATTGAAATATGGTATAAGCTGACCTTAAATGTTTGATGAAAAGACCTACTTTATTTTTTCCTTTGATGTACAGTTATGTACACAGTTTCAGTTGACCTAGATTTTTGACGAGGTGACCTACTTTCATGTCCTTTGATATACAGGTTTGTAATTTAAGCATTGCACAGTTCATGATTAAAAATTGAACTGTGATATCAGCTGACCTGGATTTTGATGAATTTGCCTACTTTTTGTCCTTTGATGTACACCTATTAAATTGGAACCATGTACACAACTTTAGATAAAAACGGATCCTATGGTAAAGATTCATACTTTGACAAAACAACGAGGTCGACTAGACTTCCAAGTTGAAATATTAATTAAAAAGGAAATAAATAGTTCCTTCTATAATTTTCTGTTTAAAAAGATGCTTAAACCTTTTATATGCTAACTTTTAGAAACGGAAAAATCTATACGCTTCCCCCTCCCGTTGATGTTTCGTTAGATATATGTAGAAATATATCATTGAATTTAATTTGTATTATTAGTGTAATTGCGCAATACGATTTTAAAATTCTAAATGAACCACATCTTGTTAGATCGAGGCCGAGTAGGTCCATGTTTTGCTTATTTATAATTTTATCATTAGCGCTTCTTTTTAATGTTTTTTTTCGTTCCGTTTCTATGATTTTTTTTTCATTAATTTTGTGTGAAGTCTATACTCTTTTTAAATAATATTGATTAAAATTTAATATTGAAAATTCATCAGGATTAAAATCATAAATGTCATTTCATTGCCGTACAATATAAAACAGTGTTTCTGTAAAATAAAGTATAAAACTGTATAAGCTGTTTCATATCTGTTTAGACAACTTTGCAAACACTTTGCCGTTTTTTAAAATTATACTGCAAACATAATTATTGGTCGAGCGATGTCAACTTAAGTGTTCGAACCACATACCTATAACATATTAGGTAATCACCTAACCGACTATGCTTTAGCAGATGTGACTCTGACCTACACGTTAAGTTGGTGTGACTTTTCAAAACATTAGTTATTTATAGTTATTTACTCCATATTACTTATCGGTTACTATACGGACAGAGTTAAAGTTAGATCGAACATTTAAATGAGTGCTACAATATATCTAGTGCAAAATCAATTCAGGGGTGATTTACACTTTTTAAAATAATTGTTTAATGAGAGTTTGTTATGAATTCAAAGCGGAAATTGTGACCTTAAATACCTATGAAGTCATAAAATTGATTATATTTCAGAAAAGTCGTCTTCATTTTAAGCCATATATTGAAGAGAGTCATAGAAAATAGTAACAACATAACGAAAAAGCTCCGTTGCGGAAGGGTATTCTTTTTTTTCATTATTGAAGCACGTTTTATTTTTATAAGTTGTACAAAAATACATTTTACCTATTTGTAATTGAGTTTTAAATTTTATCCGGTTGATTATTAAATTTCGTTTTAATAGTATGATTTTACTATTTAATTTATTAGGTTTAAAATACGCCTTTTGCTTGAAAATTGAATTTGATAATCTGTTACCGTGGCAACAAGTTCAAATATCTCCGGTATTATTATTTCAATAGATAAATGAAAATATAATCAAACTTGTGAATTAAACAGTTGCTAAAAACAAATGAAACACGTTAATTATGCTAAATAAGCACGTTTAAATACTTCTTATATAATACTCTCTTGTTTAATTGTATTGTTGTTAGAGCTTAGTTACTTGGCATGTAACAATGTAGATATCAACAATAGTTACAGGAAATAACACGCCCCTGTCCTTTTGATCTCAACTATCATAATGATTGTTCAATAAAATACAGCATAAAGAATTAATAAAAGATTTGTTTACTTGAAACAAATTACCATTCGGACGTACATAGTTCTGCCAATTACTTGTTCTCTCTTTAAGTCCTGCCTAATTTTAATTGTTTTATTTATTCTATGTATATATTTACTTTTCAATTTATTTTTTGTTACGTTTGTGACAAATTATGTTAAATGTAGCGCTGTTCTTTTTGCGAAAACTCTTTGAAACCATTGTCAACAGTTTATTAAAAAACACATGGTAACACAGAGATTCAGAGGAAAATTGTATTAATTTCTTAGATTAAATGTTTCTTTGGCTGCATTTACATTTAATTATGCATTTTCAAAATTTCTTTACTTATATTACTATATATTTCTACTTGCAGATGTACGACTGTGACAATTTTGGAACACGACATGTGCACGCAACTCGTCCGGACTTTATTAATTGTGCAAAATTAGTCTTTTTAGCTCACCTGAGCTTGCTCAGGGTTAGCTTTTAGGATCGGTGAATGTCCGTCGTCCGTCGTCCGTCCACGATTGCTTGTGAACACTCGCATTTTTGCCTCAATCACTCGCATTTTTGCCTAAATCATCATCAAACTTGGCTAGGATGCTTATCTAGTTGTAAGCTCGGATGAGTTCGAACATGACTCATCTCGGATGAAAAACTAATTCACAAGAGCTAAAAATAGAAAAAACCTTGTGAACACTCCAGAGGTCACATTTTTGACCCAATCATCATCAAACTTGGTCAGGATGTTTGTCTAGGTGATAGCTCTGATGTGTTCGAACATGGGTCATCTCGGATGAAAAAGTAGGTCACAGGAGCTATAAATAGAAAAACCTTGTGAACACTCTAGTGGTCACATTTTTGAACCAATCATCATCAAACTTGGTCAGAATGCTTGTCTAGTCAATTGCTTGGATGAGTTGGAACATGGGTCATCTCTGATGAAAAACTAGGTCACAGGAGCTAAAAATTACGAAACCTTGTGAACACTCTGGTGGTCACATTTTTGACCCAATCATCATCAAACTTTATCAGGATGCTTGTTTAGATAATAGCTCGGATGAGTTCGAATATGGGTCATCTCGAATGAAAAACTAGGTCAACGGAGCTATAAATAGAAAAACCTTGTTAACACTCTAGCGGTCACATTTTTGCATCAATCATCATCAAACTTGGTCAGGATGCTTATCTAGTTGATAGCTCGGATGAGTTCGAACATGGGTTATCTCGGATGAAAAACTAGGTCACCGGAGCTAAAAATAGAAAAACTAGCGGTCACATTTTTGCATCAATCATCATCAAACTTGGTCAAGATGCTTGTCTAGGTGATAGCTCGGATGAGTTCGAACATGGGTCATCTCGGATGAAAAAGTAGGTCACCGGAGCTAAAAATAGAAAAACCTTGTTAACACTCTAGCGGTCACATTTTTGCATCAATCATCATCAAACTTGATCAAGATGCTTGTCAAGGTGATAGCTCGGATGAGTTCGAACATGGGTCATCTCGGATGAAAAACTAGGTCACAGTCATCCTTGTTAACAATCAAGTGGTCACAATTTTGACTCAATTGTCATCAAACTTGGTCAGGAAACTTGTCTATCTTGTCTTACTGGTCAATGCTGGGAATAAATCGAACATGGGACATCTCGGATGAAAAACACTCTAGTGGTCACAATTTTGACTCAATTGTCATCAAACTTGGTCAAGAAACTTGTCTATCTTATCTAACTGGTCATTGCTGGAAATAAATCGAACATGGGACATCTCGGATGAAAAACTAGGTCACAGGAGCTAAAAATAGAAAAATCTTGTTAACACTCTTGTGGCTACTGTTGTGATCCAAATATTCTGTTAATTGGTCTGAAAATTTGTTTTGATGATTTCTAAGTCAAGATCGAACATGGGTCATCTTGGATGAAAAACTAGGTCACACCGCCCAAATATGGAAAAACCTTGTTAACATTCTAGTGGTCACATTTTCGACTCAATTATCATCAAACTTGGTCAGGATGCTTGTCTAGGTAATTGCTTGGATGAGTTCGAAATCGCATGTGAAACAAGGTCACCGGAGCTAAAAATAGAAAAATCTTGTTAACACTCTAGTTGCTACTGTTTTGATCCAAGTATCCTGGAAATTGGTCTAAAAGTTTGTTTTGATGATTTCTAGGTCAAGTTTGAATATGTGTCACCTGGGTAAAAAACTAGGTCGCGCTGCTCAAACATGGATAATCCTTTTTAACACTGTAGTGGTCACATTTTTGACTCACCTGTCATGAGACTTGGTCAGAATGCTTGTCTAGGTAATTGTTTTGATGAGTTTGATAAGTCAGGTGAGCGATCTAGGACCATAATGGCCCTCTTGTTATATGCATATTTTTGATCCCATTTTTCAGAAAAAGCGTTTTACCTTACACATAGTGTACTAGTTAATTACATAAATAATTCTAAAGATAATTTTCAAACGTTATCATTTTCAAGATCTTTGAAAGTGTACCTGTTCAGTTACGTGTACCTGTTATGTTACATGATATGACAAAATTCCATAAAGAGGAAGGTTACCCTTGATTTTTATTTAATTCCCCCTTTTACAATTATATTTTTACGGCTTTTCTCCATTTCGTACATGTTATCAATAAATCACTTGAATCTTGAAATATTAGACCAATTCTAAATTTAGAATGCAAAACTTTAAGGGCAAGCAACCTTTTACTTCAGGTGTTTAGATAATAATATATGCCATTTAAAAAATGATAATAATATGGTATTCAATTGAAGCTTGCGACACATATTGCAGAATTAACAGTATAAATCCCATCTGTTCTGTCACTGTTTTTTGTTGTTTTTTATTTGAAAATTTTCAATAAATTTCAACAGGATATGTAACGAACAAGCTTCAGTAAGAGATTTTGAATTAAAAAAGCTTGAATTGCAACTGAAAATCAAAGAGCATGAAAAATATATTGCAGAAGCGAAGCTCAACAGAGCACAGACTGAAAATGAACAAGGCAGAGACACAGTAAAGAGCAAGATTGATTACGAGAAAGCAAGAGCAAATGCCGAAACAAAAAGGGAAGCCGCTGAAACCGCTAGGGCCAAGGCTGAGAGAGAAACTGCTCGGGCTAATGAGTTGAAATTCAATCGAGATATGATACATTTGCAATCATTATCATGGTAAATATACCTGTTTCAAACAAAAATAAGCAATAAATGACAAGTTTTATTTTACTTTTAACATGAATTTATGATAAAAAAAATGCACCTAAGTCAATTTTTATCTCTTGTCGAAGACGAAAAGGACGAAAAGGATATTGATTTGGCTTTATCCGTGCAGCTGTTTGACTTTCTGTCTTTTCGTCTGTTCGGCAACAATTTTGTGTGATTGGTATGATAACACTATTCAAAGGTACATAGTAAGAACAGCAAAAACAATTCTTTGTACTATGAGGCGGAGGATATCAATTTAAATTAAATGGTTGCTAATATTGTTTATTCTTTTAATAGGATCCTTGGTCGTGTAACATATGTAACAGTTATGAAAGTTCTAAAAAAAAACACACAAATCTTCATTAAAGCAGTGGACATCTGCGAATGTTTAACTTTCAATGACTGCAAGAGCAAGTATTTAGATAAAATGTTTTTGACTTATTTAACACCTTTTGAAATGTAACTTATAATCTTCAAGCGTTTGCAATACCTGATGTACACTTAGTGAGCGATGAATATTGGGTCATATTGAATAAATTAATCCTCGTTTTCATTTACTGGACAACGGTGCCATTTAAATAGCCTACTGCCTGGTTCACGTGATTGTCAAAAGACAAAGTACTAGTATGACGAAACTGGATTCTATTTACGAAAACATATAACGAAAAGTGAATACCAAATTATTTTAAAATACGCAGTAAGTGTTACAGGGCTTTAAATGTGCTCGAGGTCTCTTCAGATGCTAAGGCAATAAAAAAATTACCCGTATTGATGATGTACTGATAAACTGAAAATATATCGACCGAAACATTAGTTTATACTATGATATTTTATTTTATGATATCATAAACCAACAAGAAATGTTGGACGACACTTATGCCCCCTTTCTAGCTTTTGACTCACATTATTCGTAATTTTGCTATAGAAACTTGCCATAAATGGGTACATGAAAGTGTTCAGTTATGGAATAAAGAAATATAATGAAGACTTTCTGATAAATAGTTTTCAAGATAATGAGCGGAAACCATTCTGACATTTAAGGCCCCTATGTACTTGACCATTAAACTTGTGACCCAAAATCAATAGGGGTAATCTAATACTTATATCAAATCAATATTTAAAATATGAAGACTGTGATAAAAAGCTTTAAGATAATGATCGGAAACCATACTAACATTTAAGGACACTGACCTTTGACATAGTGACTCTAAAATCAATAGGGGTCACTTACTAGTTATGAGCAATCAGTATGTGAAATATGTAGACTTTGAGACAAATAGTTTTAAAGATAATAAGCGTAAACCATTCTGACATTTAAGGCCCTGTGATCTTGACCTATAAAATAGTGATCCCAAAAGCAATATGAAAACTTTGTGATAATCAAAGATAATGAGCTGAAATCATATTACCATTCAAGCGCCATGTGGCCTTGACCATTGACACAGAGACCAAAATATCAATAGGGGGTCATCTTCTAGTTCTGACCAATTAATATGTGAAATATGAAGACTTTGTGATCAAAAGTAACCAAGATAATGAGCGGTCACCATTCTAACATGTATGGCCCCAATCACCTTGATCTTTGACCTGGTGACCCCAAAATAATTAGGGGACATTTACTAGTTATGAAACATTAATATGTGAAATATGAAGACTTTGTCAACCTAATAAGCGGAAATGATACATCCATTCAATCCCCTTTGACCTTTACCTTTGACCTAGTGACTTCAAATCAATAGGGGACATCTTCTAGTTAAGACCAATCGCTATGTGAAATATGACGACTTTGTGATGAACACTTTTTAAGATTATAAGCGGACTCGGTTTGATTGAGAATGCACATGAGGGATAATGAATAAGCATAACATTCTTCACGCTCCCAAGCTTGGCCTGAGCGGTCACAATTTATACTCATACTTGATGCGAAAAATCAGGCTCGGCCAATAGAATTTTACGCAAATACTTACATTACAAATACTGTCATATCTTTTGATTCTGCAAATGGATTTTTTTTCAAATAAGATATGATAAACAAGATAAACAAAGAGACAATGAACGCAACTTTATAGACACCCAGTGAGGATTATTCGTGCTTAATATCTAATCTCTAGCACTTCAAATTCTCATTCCAATATGAAAGTAAAATGGGCCTGCAGATTGTTTTCAAATGGAGTATTTTCATTGGTCACAGGAAAACCTCGGACCAATGAAAATACTTAAAGGGAAACAACTCTGCTGTGCCAATTTACTTTCATTCTGGATTGAGAATTTGACATATAGGAAAAAAGGTGCGTTATAGTTTCATATGATGCTTTGATTGAACAATTATTACAAATAATAACTTAATTTTATCATATTTAAATACGCAATACAAAGAAATATTCTTTCACGGTGAATTTAGTGTGTTTTACTCGTGAGAGTTTTTACCGAAACGCGGTGCAATCAGATCTCTTTCCGAGTTTCATTTGTTGACAGTTTGGGCTTGGATATTTCTTGCTACGTATAATCAGCGAAGGTGCCAGTGTTGTTTTCTTAAAGAGTATTTATTTATCTAAGATTTGAGACCAAGATTGTTAAGATTGGTGAAAAATTGATGAATATATGCGCTGATAATTGAGATGCTAGTGATATTTCTATGCAAATGAAAGTAGAGTAAATTACCTTTATAATATTTTAGTCATACAATTTTTTTTTCATAATTTTTTTTAGGGTTTAGGGTTGTAGAGGGGGGACGGTGGTATAGTGTAAGTCATGGCCACGCAACGTTTACCTGTGATTGTAATGACAATAAATGCAAAGTGCTAATTAGTGTGTAATTGTAATGACAATAAATGCAGATTGTTAATGAAAGAACAAAGACAAACAAAAAGAGAGAGAAAAAAAAGAAAAAAGTTAAGCTTGAAATTACTAGAATTTACAATCACCATATATCTAATATTAGTCTACGGAAGCACAGAGGGCACATTCCGATTTTATTTCATTTTCCTATCTCGTGGCCAAGAGATACAACTTGGAAAAAAAATGCTATCTCGTTGCCACGAGTTAGCCAACCAATCAGATGAACACATACAAGTCGTGGTAACGAGTTAGCTGACCAATACAATCGAAGATACGCTCGTTGATTTCGGTGCGAGCAGACATACTTGCCAAGATGGCGGCCTATAGAATGATTGTATGGCAACGAGATAGAATATAAAGCTGAGTGGCCGGTTAACTTGTGAGAATAAGGTAGAGAATTTTTGTTTTTGTTGTTTTTTTTTTTTTATTTTTGTTTTGTTTTTTGTTTTTGCTTCTTTCTTTCATCGGAGTTATAACTCGTGACTAACTACGTGATTGTTACAATTTTATTTCATAACAATTTAACATATGAGCTAAAAATATGGCTATCATTTGTGTGAAGCTGGCCCTAAAATTGTAGTATATTTAGTCTATTATAGATTTTCTATGGTATACATTGTCTTCTTTTAGTTCTAAAAAGGGTATATAAAACGATAATACATCTCATCGCATATATCCCCCAAGTTACATTTTTGGCACTATCTTAGCTTATGGGGTTACAAAGACTGATTCTTACAAAGGTAGTTCATTTAAAATTTTGGTTAAACTGTATCAGGTTGTAACTGTACATCAAAATGGGAAACATAAATAAAATTCTTATACAGTTTTAAGCTCACCTGAGCTTGCTCAGGGTGAGCTATTAGGATCGGTGAATGTCCGTCGTCCGTCCGTCCGTCGTCCATCGTACGTCCACAATTGCTTGTGAACACTCTTGTCTAGGTCACTGCTGGGAATAAATTGAACATGGGTCATCTCGGAAGAAAAAGTAGGTCACCGGAGCTAAAAATAGAACAATCTTGTTAACACTCTAGTGGCTACTGTTGTGATCCAAATATTCTGTTAATTGGTCTGAAAGTTTGTTTTGATGATTTCTAAGTCAAGTTTGAACATGGGTCATCTTGGATGAATAACTAGGTCACACCGCCCAAATATGGAAAAACCTTGTTATCATTCTAGTGGTCACATTTTCGACTCAATTATCATCAAACTTGGTCAGGACGCTTGTCTAGGTAATTGCTTGGATGAGTTTGAAATCACATGTAGCTAGGTCACCGGAGCTAAAAATAGAAAAATCTTGTTAACACTCTAGTTGCTACTGTTTTGATCCAAGTATCCTGGAAATTGGTCTGAAAGTTTGTTTTGATGATTTCTAGGTCAAGTTTGAATATGTGTCACCTGGGTAAAAAACAAGGTCGCACAGCTCAAATATGGATAATCCTTGTTAACACTGTAGTGGTCACATTTTTGACTCACCTGTCATGAGACTTGGTCAGAATGCTTGTCTAGGTAATTGTTTGGATGAGTTTGATAAGTCTGTTGAGCGATCTAGGGCCATCATGGCTCTCTTGTCTAAGTTTATAACAAGTTTGTGGTGGTAAATTATATTGGATTTAAATACATACCAACAACTAGTTTGGATACTAATGTCGCTTTAAGATGTTTGTTAGATAAGAACTTTGGCGGGTATAAAACTTTTATATACAACTTAACATAAGTGCAATCAGTTATCAAATGTGCATATACACAACTGAAGGATTTCTACGGCCCACATTACATAATGGACATCCGCAATTATCGCATAATGGCAAACGAAAAATCATGTTTTTACTTCTAAATACACTATATATACATGTATATTGTTTTCTTGAGGATACCATTTTTTACCGCAAAGATGATGCAACAATATATCATTTTCATAGTCTTCACTGTCGTAATTAAATAGTTCAATTGTTTTAATGATCATACTGCCCTTTCATTTATTTACCAAAAACATTTTATTTCAAAGGACTAACCCTTGAGCTGCAAATTGGGATCAGAGCTTCCAGACTGAAGGTATGAGTGATTTTCCATGTAGATCTATATCTCTCATTTTTAAAAGATTTTTGCTCTCAAGAAAATAAACTTTGTATACAGAGTATTTCAGGGAAATATTAAACCAGTTCTTACAGATTTATGTCTTTCAAATTATGTTCGTATGTTTCACATTTTTTATCTATTCAGATGCCATTGGACCATCACAGAGACAGCCAATAACGGATTAGTACCGGTTGACAACTTTTCTTGCTGTTCAACTTAAGAAGAAAGCGTTCCATAGCTATGTGTATGTAACTTTCGAACATATATGCTATTTGTATATCATTTGCTTGTATGCTATTAAATGACCTTGAAGAGAGATGTTGCATACCATTATATAGGCATGTTTAACTTTATTTCGCTCTTATATGATTATGCGATTTTATTTTTGTTTATGCTATTTTTTGGTAACTCAGCAGTTGAAGTGCAGGATTGTTTTTCATTTATTACTGTGACATTTTGAAGTTAAAAGTCAATGTATCGAAAACAAAAATAATGATTTTCAAGAAAAGATGAAGACTTCGTGATAACCTCATGGTTTATTATGATATTTTGATTGAGGTTGCAAATAAGTTTACATACAAGTATTGTTTTTTAAGTCTGACGGGCCGTTTGCTATTGTACAAACTGAATTATGAGAAGCTCAGAAAGCCATCTTCAAATTAAATACGTATTTTTATGTTACCTTCACAAAATCTAGACATAAATTAGTTACTTGAATGTGCATAATATTCAACTGTGGTAGTGAAGTTATTTGTTTTAGTTTAAGCCAGACAATATTTGTGATTTTAAAAAACGGTTTTTGGTGTAGGGAAAACAACCCAAAACGACTTTATTAGTTTGTACGAATTTATTTTAGTTCGATTCTGTTGAAAGCTACAAGTTTATTTAGATAATCTCCAATCCGTTCCTGGAACGAACAAGTTCTCAGCAATTTGTTACGTTTTTTGTTGAAGGAAATAACGGCTTAAACAACTTCGAAGTTCGAAGAATGTTGTTTCAGTGTAGGCACTTGCTATTATCAAATACTGAATGAAAGCTTAGATAACTTAAAAAAAGATAGGTACAGGTGTCAGATATATAAATTGCCTAAGAATGATTTAAGAGTAATCCATTAGAATGAAGAATATACAATCATATTTCCCGAATTAGCAATGCAAAGATTGAAAAATAATTTTGTTCACAACTGACATTAACGGAAACAGATTTCTCCACGAGCATTATCTTATAGAAATACAGCAGTTTAATAAAAAGATCGCATCGCAATTAATACGTTTTGTTTTTTATTGATAACATTGCAAAAAGAAAGCAGGTATATTAATTATGGCATCAAGAACTAAGATCGATGAAAGAAAATGTACTATAAGTTATATGTTAGAGAAACAGAGACCCGGTACAGTGTTCAGATAGTGTAAAACCTAAATCTAGAAAAATATATACTGTATATGTATAATATATAGACAAGGTGTTGGACAGGCCAAATCGGCTGAATGTCCCTAGTCCAGTATAAGTCAAAATTGCAGAGTCATTTTTACGTCAATCATATAAAGCTATATATCAAATTGCAGATAAATAAAATCACTAGACGTTGACAATAACATTATTTATCATTTATGGCATATCGTATTTTTCTAGGTCAGACACAACCGTGCAACTCAGTCCTCACTCAATTTTCTACGTGTGTAAACGCAATTCCAAACCATTTCTTTGTACCAACCCGCAATAAATCGATTTTGCTGACCATTTTATTCATTGTTGATACACATTGTTTTTTTCTATAGATGTTGATATCCTTTGCTCTTTTGTTACATTTTGTTCGCTATTTAATATCCTTTAAAAACCATACATTCTCAGACACAAAATCATTTCCAACATGGCATAAAAGTCTTCACTGGCTTGGTCGGTGCAGATATATTATGCATTTTTTATGTTGATACTATAATGCTTAATCTAGTTTTGATATACTAAATCATTTATTGTTAATGTATGATATTTGTGTGCCTTATTACACTTTAAATTAGAACGTAAATTATGCTTTGTTATATTGAAAAGTACATTTAAGCAGAATACCTCCGGATCCGTGCTAATTGCCATGAACATACACGTGAATTACTAACGAGAGGTAAAAGTATGCACAAATTTCCTTGTTGCGTATGTCATGCAGTAGAAATACCGTAATAAGTACTGCAATATCAGTAATTAATTGCATATAATATGTAAGTAATAAATTGAAATTATAATCATTATCACTTTCGTTAGAACTTAGTAAAAATTTTTGAAGATTGATTTACTGACAATATTTTGACTCATTTAAAGGCACGCAGTTATAAGTGATCACTACATTCATAGTAAAATTTTGCTAATGTTATTTACAACACGTGTTTTGAAATGTGAAACTATCGAACCTTTGAAATCGATAAATCACATGTGTTTATGTGCATGTTAAGTATGTAAATCTTTTATTCAAGATATGAATGTTTTTGTTTTCCTTTTCTTCATAGAATATTGTTTATGGCCCAAATTAAGAATTTTGTCTATTATCTAATTTAAAAATGAAAATTCAGAAATTAGTATGATGGTTTGATTGGTAATATGCTGTTTTTATAAAATGTGAAATTCATAATCAAATACTTTGCCACTCGACCTGAAACTTTTTACTTTTGAGCATTTATAAATGTATCTAGTTGAATATATACAAGATATTTTCGTCTTGATGAAGACCTCCCGGTAGGTCAATACCGGTAGATAATAGAGTAATATAAACATCTCTGTTGTTGACGTGTATTTTTTTTCCTTATCATATCTTGACATAATATTTTCGTTAAGGTTATCAACATCAAAGTTTAAATTGTTTTATAATGGTGTGGTTGAAGGGTTGTAAGGGCTTTATCTGTTAAGCAATGATTATCGCTATTCGCTTAAAATGCTATTTACTATCATAATTATTTCATACAGTCACTCCGGAAGTATATATTTTGTTTTAATTCAAACAAATATTTGTGCGGAGGAATAATAGCTTTCTATACTTTAACTCCTTTTTGTTTAGAACAAATGATTAATTATGATATTGATATCCTTCATTGATATTTGTGTAAAACATAAAAGGAATTTCTGTGATAAGATATTGAATGTTTCTATCATGGAAGTGTTTATTAGTTCTCGGCACACCCATATTAATTGTGAGGTTGGTCCTACACGGAAAAGTAGAAATATGTTAAGAAACTATAGATTATATAAAATTATGAGACTGAAGAATATGCTTAATCACTATGTCTTAAAGTTAAAGATCAGCATTTGCTTAATTTAGATGGTGTGTAGCCCCGATTAGACTTCAGACCGGGAGATATGAAAACATTTTAGAGAATTTAAGATTATGTCTGATATGTAAACTCTCAATTGAAAATGTACTTTTAGCCAATGGTGTTTAGATGATGTATAAATAGACACATTCGATGGTATGAAAATATCGACGATTTTTACCTCGTTTTGGGCAAATTATTATCTGTTTTCTAGTAATATGCAGGCTTGACATCCATTTTGTACGCAAAATGCGTGGCTCGCGGTCAGAAGTATGATAATTTGACGTTGCGCGAAAAAATTGTGGTATACGCCTCATCGTCGTGTAGTTAGTTACGTAAAATTATATTATCATAATCTTATGCACAATACAATACAAAATAATTTATTGAGAATTAGACATTATTATTTTTTTTAGCATACAAAGTAAGAGTAAATGGTTAACAGAAGAGGTACAATGACTGTTAATAATTATTAATGGCTTGATTGTACGTTGGAGAAAACGCGATGGTACGATGGTGAAAACGCGATGGTACGATGGTGAAAACGCAATGGTACGATGGTGCAACCGCGATGGTACGAATGATGAAAACGCGTTGCGATTTTATCATTCCATTAGGCACTTGAATTTAAGTGAGAATTTGACTGTGATCAAGACCACCTGAGAATGTGTTTTTTGTGAGACCTTGACTTTATGAACAAATGTGTGAGAACTTACATTTTTTGCAATGTAAATGAACCGGAATGGAATTTCTAACTGTTTCATCTCCTCATGTTATGGAAACTTTGGTTAAAGTTGCATTATGCCCGATCTTTGTAATCTAAAGACAATTCTATGAGTAAAGTTATTGACGTTATTTTCTTTTTATGCCGAAGTCTTGTTTAATTTAGGAAGTTCTTATATTTTATCTTTAGCATGAAATTTTTGTTCTTGAATTATATTACACATTTAACTTAGTTTGACAGCGAAAATTGAATATTATGTAAAATTTACGGTTTATCACGAATCAGATTACAAGGAAATGGATTAAGGCAGTGGGAAATTATCCTCTGAACCACTTCATACCGGTATAATCTGCATTTTTACAAACTTGGTATACATACTTCTTTCAATGACGCGAAGTTCAGTGCACAAGAATCGTTACTCTGCACTTCTTTATTTTTTGAGTAATTTTCATCATTGCTAATGTTCATATCCTTATTTTTGTGTGGGCCATTTCTCGTAAACTATAAAAGCTATTGACCTAAAACTTCATGGGATGATTGATATCATTGACTGAGATAAAATGCAATGCACAGAAACCGGCACTATATACTCCATGATTTTAAGTTATTGCCCTTAGTTCATTTTCATACTTTTTTTGTCCTAACTATAAAAGCAATTGACTTGAAACTTGATAGGATGATAGATCTCATTGAGCAGAATTGCAGTGCACAAGAGCCGGTACTCTATACTTCATAATTTTAGAGTTTTTGCCCCTTGTTAATTTTAATACTTTATTTTTTCCGGGCCAATTCTCCTACACTTTATAAAAGCAATGGACTTGAAACTTAATTCTTTTAATTAAGTCGTAGGAACGGGATACTATGTCGTGGGCACAAGATATTGTGTCGCGGCCACAAGCTAACTAGTCGTGGCCACATCATAATTTAGTTGTGCGCACGAGATATTTAGTCGTGACCACGAGTTACTAAGTCGTGGAAACGAGATTCCTAAGTCGTGCGCACAAAATAATTAACCAATGTCTAATGTAATCTGACATAGTATATCGTGTCCACGACTTAATTATCTCGTGCCCAATACTAGGTAACTCATGGCCACGATATAGTATCTCGTTCCTACGGCTTCACTTTCCTGTGGTCACGATTAAGTTATTCGTAGCCACGACATTATATATCGTGCGCACGAGATAAATAAAAATACACACATGTGACCTTTGTGCCACTGTAAAATGTGTCTTATCACCCAAGAACTTTGTTTGTAGTTCGTAATCAATTTAAGTCGATGATTTATTTCAATCAATCGCAACTTCACTTGCGTTCATTTGTTTTAATATTTTCTTTTTTTCTTTTATTTATTTGTTAAAAAACATCTGTGCTTAAAAATGATGTTTCATGTTGTGCTTCTACTTGGCAGAGTACTTTGCCTTTTATGTCCGCGATTCAACTACTGAATGCATCATCGCACTATCTGTGTAATGTATAAACTGAATAGCTAAAGCAAACAAGCGATCTCATCAAAACAGGAAGTGTTCCTATCAGCCCTAATTTGAAGTGTTGTGAGATAAGTCATGTGTGCCGCTTTTTGTTAGCCCTTATGTCAATATTATGACGCTATTCTTTGTCGATTTCACATGACATTCAGGACCAGGTCTTGCCTCGGTCGATTATTTTAGCATAAACTTACATACAAACGGACAGAAAAATAAATGAAAAGGTAAAAGAACTTATATTACAAAGTCTAACGTTTTCCATAAAAGGAATAAGAAGATAGTACACGGACTATTGGAAGTTAAAAAATTACATTTTCGAGTTGTAAAATACGTTTTGACAATTATTACATTTAACACAACAAGAGTGATTTTGTAAGACCATTTACAAACGTGACCATTTAGTTAAGAAATAAAAGTTCGCACCGCGGGGGGGGGGGGGCGAGATGTAAGAAATAAAACGGCGGGGGCTTGGAGCGAAAACACGCTAATTAGCGCCCCCGCTAATTACTGTGTTTTCGCTGCGCGCCCCCGACATTGTAACTTGTAAATTATCGACTTTTCGTTTTGTTGGTCGCGAAACGAAAACACGCTAATTAGCGAGGGCGCGCGGCGAAGTTTCATATATTTAACTCCGCCCTGCGCCCCCGCTAATTATCGTGTTTTCGTCCCGTTACCCCGCCGTTTTATTTCTTAAACTTCGCCCCGCGCCCTCGTTTATAAGCGTGTTTTCGCTGCGACCCCCCCCCCCCCCACCCTTTTAACTTCTTAATTTTCGACTTTTCTCTTGGCGGGGTCGCGGGGCGAAAACACGAATGGCAAAAATCAGCCACCTTAGCGCATAGAATAATGAATTTCGAAAATGCACAACATAATTTACATGTGAATTTACATACAAACAAATTAGAAAAATGGACACAGCAATTAGAAATATAGGGACAATAATATTCAAAGATTAATTCAAAATTATATCACTGTATTTTATATGCAAGAACGATTAATTTACATGACTGCATTGTTTACATTAATACCTTTCTATACGCCAATTTACCAGTATTGTGTTCGATCCCCGGGAGATGCTTTGGTAGTTTAGCGCGGAGGAAGGTAGTCTAGTACTGGTGTAACTCTCCAGGAACGATGGTTAGGAACTTACCCGCCTATATGACTGAAATACTGTTGCGAAAAGGCGTAAAATGAAACAAACAAACAAACAAAACACATTTATTTATTGTATTTGTTATGGCGGATATCCCCTTCCATAATTAATAACTCCATTATGGAGTGGCAATATACTTTCTATTATGACTGTTCTTATATTGATGGTAAATTGTATGTATTCATATTGATAACACTGTCATAATAAATAATAATGCTTTACGTGATCGGGTCTGTCTTTTAACAAAAACAGATCTGTGAATGTGTAAGACCTAATGACATATTTCCTTTGTTTTAAAAAGGGCCTGTCCTAAAGATAAACACCTGTCTCAAACAATAGTCTAGAGATAACAGCATTACATTGCGGAATTTTCTACCTTGGAGACAAGGTGAGTTTATTTTTATTCGCAAATTTCATCTTTGAATAATTATTTGTATTCATTTGTATTATTGTTTTTAGTTCGAATAATCATACAGTTAATGATATTATAAATATTGTCAGTTTATTTATACATTGAACTTAACAGTGTTATTCCTTTTTAATATTTGCATTTATTTCCTTATAAAAAAAACCTTTGGACGGAACTTACGGCATATTAGTCGAAAAAGAATGTTGTGATACAACACGGTTATTGTTTTAATTGTAAGGTCAGAGACATGCTACTACACATAAACATGCGGATACTTTCTTTGCGCAAGAATAATTATCTATAATAGAGATAAATAAGTTAAAGTTGGAGAGAGAGTTTTTACTAATTACTTAAACAAGAAGTAAAAAAGCTTTTCAAGCTTCCTACTCAATCCGTACTATTTTTTTATTGTCAATTATCATGTAAATGTAATGTCTATAAACAAAATATTGTTTAAACTAAACAAAAAGTATTGACTATTATCATTTTCGATTAACAAAAGTGAGAAACAAGCACGCTGTAATATACAAAAGACCGGAGGGGACATTTCAACTTAACGAATTCACGAATTCCCGATTTCATCTTCACGAATTTACAATTTCAACTTCATGAATTTACGATTTCAACTCCACAAATTCACGATTTCAGCTTCATGAATTCCCGATTTCAACTTCATAAACTCACAATTCATGAAAGGAAACCGTGAATTTGTTAATTCCGTATGTTCAAAACGGGAATTCAGGAAGTTAAAATTGTGAATATTGGGAATTCATTAAGTTGAAATGGCCCTACCGGTGTTTCGTTGTAATAGCTTGGCATCTACTATTTAATGAAAATTTATTTGAGTCATCGAATATACTAATTTCATAACGAAAGATACCAATCCCTGAAATTTGCCCTCAACTTATAATAACGTCACGTTTGTTATATAACCTAATAGAATACAGTATCCCATCCCCTCGGTACGTTTACGTAAAGAAGGCACAGGGCATCGGCGGAAAATTTTGAGCTTGCCTAAATTTTTTACGAAGGACAAGATGACGTGTTAAGATCGGAGCGTTGTTTTTGAACATATAAAACGAAGAATTATCAATCGGAACCGGAACCAATTTATTTTTACATATTTATCAAAATAACATGTTTACGTGATATACACATAGTTTTTATAATAGCCATAGTACATATAACCGTTCTATCAATTCTACAAGCAAACCATTTTGGATAATCCTTGTGTGATGCCTGTCTAGATGTTTTGTATCGAGACCCCAGCATAAAAATCAAAATGATGGCAAAAATCCAAAAATGGCCGCCAAATACCCTTCAATAAATTTACAATATTTTACAAAATAATACAATATCTAGAGTTATATACATTTGTATTATTATTATGTGTTTCAAACAAATCTTTGAAGAGTTGCACATAATATTTGGCATAAGATATTGTGGTAAATATGGCCGCCAGTATACTGACTTTTATTGTTTTGCATTTAATGACTCATAATTCACCCTTTCTTTTAAGACTTTTTGGACTTCACCTTATAACTCTGAATAACAACGAGTTAAAAGTCTGTTATAATAGTAACTTAAATAACTGATCAAATAAGGACAACAATATTATTGTTACAGTGACCACTGAAGACTTCTTTCAATAATTTCAAATTTCACAACAATATCAAAATAACAAATTTCTATTATAAATATCAATTTAATGACATATTTTCAGTGTTAACGTCAGGTTCTCAGTTGATACGTATACTCAACAGAATAATTGTAACATTTTATGTTCATTGAATAATAATGTTTGAAATGCCGTAGCTTGTAACAGCAGCTGTTGCATTTGGCCATCGATACGCTCAGCTGTAGCACATTTACATCTTACGTGGAAGCCCTTTTCCTAACCACAGCTACATGTACACTTGAACAGTCCCGTACATGATTTTGCTCTTGACACAGAGGCTGTCATGGAATCATTGGATGAGCTTTTTCTGTTTTGACCAGGTTTTGTAACCAGTGTATGTAATTGCTTGTATCGCCAAATTCAACACACAACTGATCAACTTCACAGAGATTTTAAAAATAAATAGAAATTCAAGTAACATGCCTCCAAATGAGCTTAACTATTTTCAAGAAAATCAAAACCATATGTTTAAGATGTTAGAATGGTTAACCTATTTACAATTTTAGAAATAAATTGAATGTTATATACAATACGTACATGATTTTACAGTTTTATCATAATAATGCTGTATTTGCACATTTTGACCTTTTGTGGTAATAATAGATTTTAAGTATTGTTTGCATGAATAAATTTCTTTTTTGTTCAATTAACAATATTTAACTTGTTCATACATTTTTCAAATAGTCAGCATTAATCTGGAGGCATGCTGCTTCAAAGCTTACTTATATTAAGCTGGATAATGATATTGTATTACTTTATAATTGTTTTTGTGGCTTAAACGGCACATTGACACAGAACTAGACATACAGTACATAAATAATAATATATGCGTTCACTTAAGACCGTGGAACCTAAAAAAGGGTTAAATTTTAGAATACAGGGTAGTCGATTGATGTTTTGGAAGGAATTAGGTCAAAAAGTTGTGAACGTTAATTTTCTCGGTAATATATATCCTGAACTTGTGCAAGATCATGGCGTTCAAGGAAGAAATGTTAAAACAATGAAAAACTCATTGCAACATATACATAAATGAGCACAATAGCCTGTTAAAAGATGAGAATGTGTAACTCTAGCGTGTCCCATTCAACATCTCAGAAGAACGACCTGATCATGACCGTTTACAAGAGATAGGGATGGCGACAAATTAGGGAAGGGTATTATATAATGAAGTCTGTTTAATATGGTTTTGTTACAATTTGCTTTCCATTCAGATCATATAAATTTGCGTATTGAAGGTTAAAAGTCACTATTTGGTACCAATAAAGGTTGAGTATTTAAGGATTATTTAGCCAGAGCAACTACTTTTTATTTCGTTGCACTCCTTCGTGTCCTGGGATCATTAACTGACATGAAACACAACACTTTATCATATTATCATCGAATTTTCCATTTTTTTATTGATATTAAATAGAACGGAGTGTTAATCCGAAAAAAATATAAATTATTATGCTGTTAATTGTTTGACAATGCTAAATTAATAGCTTTTGTTTCAGCAGTTAATATAGATACATTATTAGGGAGTCTCATTCGCGATGTAAAATGATTTTCAAAGACGGCTGCACCAACTTTGCAATCATCTTTGAGATCGTCTGTGTGAATATGAATAAAATTTACATGATCTTCTTTGGATTTTGACAAATGTTCTGAATTTAAGTCCATGGCGAAACATTTTCTTCAACATTTTGAAGAATATATTTTGGGTCCATTTTAAGTTTTTCTAAACTATATTTTACAGCAAGAGACTACCTTCCTTTAGTTTGTTTAAAATAGTGTCGTTGTAATTTGGTTTAAATCTAACTTTTCTAGTTGTGCTTTTACAATTCGATGGCACTCTTGTTGCAAATTGAATAGAAAGTTTTTTTCTCAGAAATTGAATCACGTCTTACTTTAAAGATTCCATCGGCAAGAAAGCTAGAAAAAAAGATTTGAAGTCTACTATTTAAACCTGCATCCTTTTTTCTTTAAGAATACAATATTTCCATGATGTACCATAATGTTTGACAAGATAAAAAAACTGAACCTAGTGCTGTTTATTTATAAAAACTTCTCTAATGAAATATTCGTGGTGACATAATGATTGTTTGTACTATGTTGTTCATGGAAAGCTAGTAATTATTCCTTAAAAACCAGGGGTTTATTTACCATTCTATCAAATGTTTTGCATAAGCAGCTTGTAAGTGAAATTGGACTGTATTTTGCAGGGTCAGTGTTATATCCCTTTTAGGTTTTGGAATTGGGATAACCACAGCTCCCTTTGAACTATTAGGAAATTCGTCATATACCCAAATGTTGTTAAATATTTTAAGAAGAAATTCAAGAGACTGATGTGGAAGCTGTTTAAGAAATCGACAGTAATTGTCATCTGGACCTGTTGCTTTATCTTTCGCTTTCTTGATCAAATCAATTAAATCTTTGATAGAAAAGAGATAATTGTGAACTTTGTCATTTGCTCAAGTCAAAATTATTTGTTCATCTGGAACTTAAGAAACTCATTTGAGCATTTGTTTTTGAAGAAGATGTGTTTTGTTGTTGTTTTGCAAATATTTTTGCCAATGCTTCTTTAATTGCTTTTTGGTTGTTTTTTTGCATATTGACCATTATTAGATTATTAGATTAATTTTACATTGAACAGTGGGATTTCTTTAATTTACCTCTTATCTGTCAACTGCATGCCATACTTTCCATATAGGGATATTTGCAGCTTTATCTGAAACATATGACTTACATGACTTGCGCTTAGACTATAATTTGATCTACTAGCATTGGCTCTGAATATTCCACAATTTTTAATGTTTTTTTGTTTTGTGGATAATGCTCGGATTTTGAAAGAGAAGCTTTCTATTTACTTACGTCTTTCTTATATTCATCATTGAACCATGGTTTCTTTGATTTGCAATACGTACTTATTTTCGTACATTGTATAATGTTGAAGAAAAGATATCAGCTATTTGATCAGATCTTAAATCAAAATCGGTCTGATTTTTTCCGGCCAGTCCGGTCTGATTTCAGTTTGACCTCCTGTAAAATTTACAAGGAAAACTGAATATAAGACGAGCATTCATTTGTGATTTTTAAAATTACAAATGAAATCTGTGAATCTCATTTGCCATTCTAAAAGAAAATGTAAAGGGCATTTCTTGTCTTTCTTAGAAGACTAAAGTGTAAAGGATAGTTCTTGACATTATGAAATAAAATGTAAATACAGTTTTAAAATAAACAAGACATGATAGTTCTTTAACTTTCTTGATTAATTGGCCATATATTTAAGTCCTGTTTAACAAAACATCTAATTACATTTTCTTGCGAACAGTTTATTTTACATAAGAACTTACAGAGTTTATTTTACACAAGATAACGAGAATAATATCAGAACTTATCAGGTACCCTTAGTTCATAATATTCAATAAGTGCCTGATATAGTATTTGATTATTCTTGTGTTCAATTGATATAATGTTTATAATTTTTCATACTTTTGCATTTTAGTGTTAGAAATCGAGTTAACTAACCAATGCACGGCAGGTTTGTTTAGAAACACTAAATCTTAAAGTGTTCCCTTTTTCAAGATTAATAACCCTACAAGAAATTATTATGTCGTTGTTATTTAAGCTATGCTAACATTTAATATGACTTTGTTTGGAAAACTAAGAACTAGTTTTTTTGTTATTTTTAAAGATACTTCTTGTTTTAAATCAGACTACAGTAAGAAATCAACAAAATATCAAATTGCATTCGATCAACTTTAGATAATGATGTCACATGTACAAATGAAAAGGGATATGATATATGTTTTTGTGTGTGTTTTATTCTAATTAAAAAGCCAAGATATAGCAAACTTTTGTAAAATGGCAAAATATACCATAAACAAGTTTACTATTTATGTTGTTTGATATAATTGAATGCTCATTTGTAGCACCAGTGCAGGTAAAACTTTATTTATGGTTATAAATTCGAGTTTTTATACATTTTTTAACTAAAGAATGGCTTTCAATTTCTTATTGAATTTTTTTGTCAACATAGATACGAGTATGTGAATATTTAATAAAATCCAACCGCCATCTTGGCGGTCATCATGAATTTTGGGAATCATATTGATTTTGAGCTTGGGAACTTAATTAAATATGATGGATAAGATATCTGACTTTTTACAATCAAAGTGTTTTACTTGTAGATTTAACTGAAAAATTCTTGTATTTTACCCTCGCATGGACACTTACTAAAGACGGCGAAAAATCACAAGCAGAAGAACGTCAGCCGACAAAGGACAATCATATTCTTTCGGACATATAAGACGTAATAACTTAGTGACGAATCTTATCAATGAATAAATTGTTTTTGCTAGCGGTTCAAAACTGATTAAATAACTTTAAACCAGTATGCTGATAAGATAACTTTGAAACGTCAGGAAAACATTTTATGACAACACATTATAAGTCACCTAAACCGGACCTTCGATATAAGTTTTCAGCCGTTTTGTGATAGGCGGATTAGTATGGAATGTCTAACTTTACTCAGATAGGACATACTTATCATGATCTTTGACTTGTCAAAGTTATAATGAAGAACAAACTAAGGTGTATTTTAATTATAGTTTCTGAATATATGAATAGTACGTGAATAGTCATGAACATATGTGATAGTTTTTATAGCTCACCTAAGGACAATGTCCTCAAGGTGAGTTTTTGTGATGGCCCATTGTCCGTTTTCCATCGTCCGTCCGTCCGTCCGTGTATCAAAACTTTCTTTATCAACTTTTTCTCCTAAACCACTTGGCCAAATTTGTTGAAACTGTACAGGGATGTTCAAGGCATAAGGTTCTACCAAAGTTGTTCAAATAATTAAATTCCATAAAGAACTCTGGTTGTTATGGCAACCAAAAGATTTTTTTACAAAATCTTAAAAATCTTCTTGTAAATAACCGGAAGAGCTAGAGCTTAGAAATTTGGCAAGAAACATTTTCTAGTTCATGTTTACAATGTTTGTTAAAATAATGTCGTCCAAGTTTGTTCAAATAAAAAGTCTAAGGGTCAAAATTGGCCCCGCTCCAGGGGTCCTTGATTTTCTTTACATGTATATATTAAAAATTTAAAAATCTTCTTGAGAAAATCCAAAAGAGGTAGAGCTTACACATTTGTCATGAAATATCTTTTATTGTATGCCTAACAAGTTTGTTCACTGAAATGCCCTAGGGTCAAAATTGGACGGGCCCCAATGGTCATTGGCATTCCTTTTATGTATATAGTAAAAACTAAAAAAAAACTTCTTCTGAAAATCCAAAAAAGGTAGAGCTTTGATATTTAGTATTAAACATTTTCTAGTGGATGTCTACCAAGTTTGTTAAAATAAAATGCCTAGAGTGAAAATTGGCCCCGCTCGTCAGAAAATTTAGTTTCTTTATATGAATATAGTGAAAATTAAAAAAAAAAGCTTCTTGTATTAATCCAAAAGAGGAAGAGCTTAGATATTTAGCATGAAACATGTTCTAGTTGATGTCTATCACGTTTGGCCAAACAAATTCCGTAGTTTGGCATAAACATGATTTAGTCGATGTCTACCAAGTTTGTTCAAATAAAAGCCCTAGGGTTAAATTTGGCCGGGCCCCAGGGCCCAGGGGTCATTGATTTTCCTTATATTTATATAGTTAATATTTTAAATATCTTCTTTAGAAAATCCAAAAGCCCTATAGATAAAAATGGTATTCCGTACAGTCAAGGGAAACGTTATCGCCGTATCTTTTCTGACGATAATGTTGTCAACGATTCTTTACAGAATTTACGGACATACTTCAAAGAACGAAATTGTCCTATCAATGTTATTTTTAATGCACAGGATTAGGCCATGTGCAGCAATAACAAAACAAGTGAAGACGGTGTTATTCCCTTTGTTGTTGAGGAGAACCCAACTTTACATAATATTGGTAATATCATTAAAAGATATTGAGATTTACTCTAACTTTCAAGTAAATGTTCAGTCCAAAAGCTACATAAAGGTAAACCTTTGGTTGCATTTAAAGAATTAACGAATCTAAAAGACAATCTTGTTAATTCTAATGTAAAATCTAATAACAAAAATGCGAAATGTTCATCTAGATGTGATAGAAGCAGATGTACACATTGCAGCTCCATTATTGAAAGTCAATAAATTTAGTAGTACTAATGTTCCTGGTAAGATTTATCATGTAAATTATAACACTGATTGTTAAACGCATGAATAGCCATAGGTATGATATCAACAATTTTTCAATTCCCTTATTTTCTTCCAATGTCGCTACACACTAAAACCAATCATTGTATTAAGGAATTTAAGTTTATGCCTATAGAGATTGTCTCCGATGATATTGAACACTTATTACAAGAATAATACTGGATTCATAAACTTAACACATTATCTCTTATGGTACGAATGCAAAAGTTTTGTATAAAATATAACTTTGTCATCTTTCAAGCATATTATTGAGCCGGTATACATATACATGTAGTATGTTTTTCTCATATTAACAAGGTTTTTTGTATTATTATTGATTATGAGATTTTTTTTTGCATCACATGTGCAGATCTATATTATATGTGTAATTTATTGTATATTGCTGTATTTATGTTCATGAAAGATTCTGTATTTATTTGACAAAGTTTTTTTAATTCCGCGTTCTGTTTAGCATATAGTTAAACGGACGTTGCGTCATTTGTCATTTGTTATTTTCTGAAGAAGACTAAACGTCAAAAGCTTAAAAAAGCGTTTGTTTTTATTTGACTTATTATATATTTGCCTTAAAACAAACACTTAAGCTCAATTAAATAATTGTTTAAGCTACGGGCACTCTTGTGTAACAACACTTTAGTTGAAATTGGTTGTAAACAACCCTTCAGGCTGTCGTACTCCGTTGAATGATTGTTTTTTTTATGTAAAGTCTGACTGCGACTCAAACTGTTAGAATATAAACAATTTGATACAGAGGCCCGTCAGAAATGCCTCAAAGTGGCTTGTGAAATTCAACCCTAAGAAAACAGAATTCCTTATCATTTCTCGTGAACCAAACCTCCAACTTCATTCTCGATTATTTGAGTTTGATGAACAATATTTAAATTCAGGAGGTGAGGTATCTAGCTACAAACATTTAGGTCTTATTCTTACAAACAATTTGAGATGGAACACTAGAGCCTTTAATGAACTTCTAGTCTCTCTTAGAAATGCATTAACAATGTCGAGTCTGAAGAAAGAATTTTTTATGCAATCACATAAGCTACACCCCCGCCATTTTAACTTGTTAATTCTTGACTTTTTGCTTGGCGGTGTCGTTGGCCGAAAATCGAAAAGGCTACAATCAGCCCCCATACAGAGCTGAGGAGGGATTGAATACTTAAATGAGTACTAAAATGTATTCACAATTGACAGGTCATTAAAATATGACTATATTTAATATTAATATAGTATTTTGAACTTCATCGGATACATTCTTCTTGCGCTCAGCATACGAGATAAGGTATCAAACAATATTTTAGTGTACCTTATGTATCTACTTTAAGCAAAACTTCATCACCCATTATATGTTTAGAGCAATTTTATTGTCTTTGTATGCTATTTTTATTTGTCATGATATTCTAAGTGGAGGAGTGACATCCTTAGTGACTTTAAATATCTTAATGTTCATAAAATGGTAACAATGACATGTATATATTACAGTGAAATCATCTACATTTTAGACAAAACATTGAAGAGAAATGGAAAATATTGACAGACAAAAGAAGAAACTCCGCATTGGATTGGTATGAAAATACTTTATTTCATAATTGTAAATGGTTGGTCAAAGTACGTCCCATTTTACTAAAATGAACAAAAAATATTACTGTTTCAAATGTCACGTCTATACCTGTAGAATTGTTATCCAATCTTTTCATGTAAATGTGGATTTCTTGACAAAATTCGACGTTAATGGACTTCATGGGCCTATTTGACAAACCAAACAGGTTATTAATGTCTTTCTAACTTATTTATTAGGTATCATGAGCTTATGCTTACAAATAGTTTTTTAAATAGAGTAACCATTTAAATATGAACTTTTTAATACATGTAGTTTAAAATAAAGTTTTCTTTTTCAAAGTAACGAGTTCCGAAAATCTTTCACAAATATTCTATTACGCCATTTACTACTTGTTTAAGCTATTATTCATTAAAATGTATCGTTCTCGATGATGGCTTCAGAACTTAATGGTACATATTTATAATGGTTGAACTTAAAATAGAACAATTGTAATACAATTGTTGGGTTTCTGAAAGATCGCAATTGTGCCCGTCATTGATTATTTAATTAAATTTCATTGGTATGATCAGGTTTTACTCCTATATATCAAATTATGTTTAATATACTATTTTATAACCTGATATTAATAATCTGTTTCCATGGTAATATGGTACTCTCTTGTCAAGTTAACTTGTGTCAATAGTTTGTTATTAACTAAGCATGTAACAGTATACATCAATAATTACATGAAATAGAACTAACGCTTTTTTTAATTCCATGCCCTGGTGATCTCGATGCAAATTATTTGTAATCAATAAAGTATTTAGAGTAATGAATGGGGTTTTCTCTAATTTGTAGACTTTATAATTACGTGAAACAAAAATATTGTCCTCTGTATGCGATGTTTTCTTTTTTCTGGCTTGTTGAGAAAGAGTCGTCGGACCTGTTCTCTACCAGATTTTAATAATATATAAAACGGTTTTAAAACAAAAAAAAAATCGAAGGAAAAAATAGGTTCGTATACATATACTGACCTTTCAAACTTATCATAAACACAAGCTGATTTATTGATACTTCAGACCTGTCAATATTGTTTCCTTTTCTTTCGTTTTAGTAAGGTATTTTTTGTTATGACAGCTATCGTCTGCAAACGAAACAATATTCTGTCAAATAATGATCACTTGTGTATGACGTTATAGACTGGCTTGATTTTCGGAAAAGTTTCATCCTAACGGCATGTTTTAGAACAAGCAGGTAGTTGGACTATCTCACCTATTTCGAGTACGCTTAAATCATTTTTATCGCCGTTCCTGGACAGCGATATATACAATTGACCAGATTTGAACAGTTCTACCTGTACATCGCCTGCCTTTAGCCAATCAAAGCGAATAATTCAATATCACATGATAAGAAAATGGACGTCAAAAAACTTCAATGAGGGATGCTTAAATGGACTCGCCCAACCGCCCGCCATGTTTGTCGGGTTACTTATTTGTACAACTGAAAAATTCAATTATCAATTTACGAAGGCAGTACCAGTCTTTAGTCTCTTGAAAGATAAACACAGCAAATTGCAATATTTTTTGCTACATGCCATTTCTGATAGGATAATGTAGTCTTAATAACAGTACATTTTGTTTTCTTTAATAACAGTACATTTTGTTTTCTTTCCTAAACTGGCACTTGAAGAAGAAAACTTCAAAAATGCTTTTGCCCGGGCGAGTTTAAACTATCATGACACATATAATATTGCAGGTCAGTTATAATCCGTTTCTATGGTGGCTGATTTGTGTTATTCGTGTTTTCACCCTGCGACCACTCCAATTGGAAAGTTGAAAATTAAAAAGTTAAAAAAGTGGGGGCGCGGAGAGAAAACACGCTTTTAGCATATTCGCCGCGAAAGTTTTATTAATTAAACTTCGCCTCGCACTCTCGCTAATTATCGTGTTTTGGCTTCGCGCCCCGCCATTTTAACTTGTTAATTTTTCGACTTTTCGCTTGGCGGGGTCGCAGGGCAAAAACATGATAATTAGCGAGAGCGTCGGGCGAAGTTTAATTAATAAAACTTTCGCAGCTAATAAGCGTGAGGTACAAATCAGCCACCATACGTTTTAGAAAAATATCGCAAAGCAGTCGACGGAGTATAGAACATAATTCCATTCATAGAATGTTCACAGACATCACTTTTAATGTGTAGCAAGTAACTGTTGTTAATTACGTAAGAAGCTTATTATTTTGCCGATTAAAGATCTGATTAAGTAGCGTATGTAGTCTAACAAATTGTACTACGCGTTAAGTTATTGTGAAATTTTTCTTATGAGCAGTATCCCTAGATAATAAAAAAAACTCAGAATATAACTGATAAATGCTTATACTTGTTTTACTCTACCACGGCTGTATTTTTAGTCCTTCACTTTTAAAAATCAATGTCAAAATGGCCGCCATTGATTTTTTTAATGTTACATTAATTCTGCCAAAGACGAGATATAAACATATTAGTGTCGAGCTTCGTGCATAAGGATAGTATTTCAATTTCTTATATAGGTAACCCGACAAGAACATGGCGGTTGGCGTGCCGAGTAGACGCCCTGTGTAAGGACTTTTGTCTTCTATTTTGTAATCATGTGGTATCAAATTATCCATTTTGATTGACCTAGAGCAGGCTGTGTCCATGTAAAAATGGTAATGTCTTGTTAATTGTATATTTCGCCATCCTGTAACGACTATAACTTTGCGTAAATGTGTTATTTGAAAAGGTCGCGTCATGCACAAGAGCAAGGCAAGCATGGTTATGTTTACAGTTAAACTTCTATATCATAAATCATGATATAAAACGTGAAAAGATGTCCATAACTTTCTCCTTAATTGATGCCTTTTGAAATAATTTTGCATATTAAACTTATCGCATGACCGCCACAACCTTCCTTCGAAGATCGGCGTTCTCTAAATTTCAGTATTGGGAAACTTTGAGGGTGCTCTAAATGAGGTATCAGTATGTTTTTGGGTGCTCTTAATGAGGTATCAGTACACTTTTTCGCGCATGGCCAGTTTATTATTTTATTTCAAATAATAAAGTGAGTATACCTGAAAAAGAGCAAAACAAAACATTACACAGTTGACAGAATTTTTTTTAAAATATTTACAAATCATCTCGATCTTTTTTTCAAAACTTGAAAATGCAGTTATTATAAAGATGTTGACTCCAGTGCAAAGTAATCGCCATTTTCTGCATTCTGACCTCGAGGACAAATCAGAAATAATGATCAAATTACTCATATTTTTGCTTTAAACAATGCCTTCGTTTTACAGGAGATTCTGACCAGTAAGCCACTCGGTAAATCACTACACGTATGAAGATAATATTCTAGCGTAATTATTTAAAGATGGAAGTAGTGTTGCGAAAAAATCACTCTATTGTCGTAGGTTTAAAAAATACGCGTACAAGATATACCTCTGATTAATATACACCGGGATTCTTATCGACAACATTTCCTTGATTATATTTTGAAAATGAGCTGGAAAGATTATTAATATTTCGCATTTAGAAAAAATGCATCAACTCGTCAAATGGTTATTTATGTCCAGTCATCTAATGGGTGTATTTCTGTGGGTATTTCAAAAAATATTTATATATTTAAATAAAGCAAATATAACGAGAGAGCGTAAATCTCCAAGAAAAAAGTCGTGATGATCATGCGATAAAACAGTTACAGAATAAATACTCGGACTTCTCCGGCTGGTATCTGCGCATGGGGCGACAAAAGGGTCAATCATGGAAATTAATCTCGACGTTCCGTCTCGATTAATTTCATATGATTGACCCTTGTTGTCGCCCCATGCGCTGATACCAGCCGGTAAAGTCCTCGTTTATATTTTATAACTATTACATATGGCACACTGGGACAATGACTCACATGTAAATAGAGAAAAACAGAATCCCTAAAGAAAGCCGCCCAACACGGCAAAATTGTAAAATGTTGCAGGCTCGGTTTGATTGAGCCTGTTCATGGACGGTACTGGAAAGTGCAAGTTACCATCCACGCCCCCAAGCACCGGCTTAAGCAGAATACAACATTTAAACACAAACAAAATGGTGCAATTTTGAATTTAGAAACATCCACAGATGTGTGGAACCTTCAATGTGACACAGTAGTGTTATTCCATGAAAGCGACGTAAGGCCTCCAAGTAAAATAATGCGTGTGCCCTAAACGAAAAAACAATGAGCGGAACTGAATAAAACGGAATTTAGAAAGGGGATCAGAGGTTATGAAGCCTGCATACCACAGACAAGACATCAAAAGACAAATTTAAAAAGCAGGCAAGATATCCTAAGGGTGATTATACAGTATTCAAGTAGGAATACCGCAACCACCCAAGTTGAAAAAGTCCAAATACAAGAAACTAAAAATACCATCTTTAAAGTATATACAACAATAATGTCGTGCTGAACGATCTTCAAGGAACGTTAAACCCAGTTGATTATGTAGATCAAAGACCAAAATCATACTTTCACTCCGAACAAACTATTTCCTTAAAGTGCCTAAAAAGTCTGATTAACGATTCTTTCATTAATGGATGAATGGGATAAATATGCCTCTTTGTAAGACGACATGTAGCGGACAAAAGTTCCAAGGTCATACTTCAATGTCAAAAGACATGATATGAGAGTGCATTGGTGGTCATGTCGAGTTTATATATGTGTTCATCAGCGAGAGCTAAAAATAAATACGTGGTACTTTGAAACAATGTGTCTTAAGTCAGAAAAGAATTGTCGCATAAAGTAAGATTTAAGACATTAAAGGTTATATTTCATTTCATATATAAATATTTTGAAGGTCATGTCCTGGCATTCATTGGATGGATATTGGCGTAACTAGGCATACATTTGTGGCACATTGGGACTACTTGTAATGCTTAAACACTAGGATGACAGCTAGATAGGTCAAGATAGAAGATTGATGGTTGTGTCTATATCTTTGACATTTATTTATAGGTGCTTGAAATAAAAAATATATATTAATGCTTCTTAATGTTTCTAATTTTTGTAAGACTTATAACACTATTACAGTAACCATGCCTTCAATGTTAATAAAAGGTCATGGGTCCGAGCCGAGCTTCAGGGGCATTTCAAATGGCACGCCCTTGTTTATCTTTGTTTTACAAAATTGCCAGGATAGTGCAAAAATATTTGGTACACATTTTAGTCACTAAAATTACACTAAGAAATACCAAAGTAATTTAATCGAGTGATAGTTAAAAAAATAGGGGATAAAATAATTATATTGTGGCAAATAGCATTAAGAAATATGTTATATCATAATTATGGAATAAGAAACTATAAGATTTCTTGAAAGATAGCAAAGAACAAAATAAGTATGAAGAATTGTATATATCTTAGTCACTTGAATGATTGTAGAATAAGGCGCAGGGTCCTTGGCAAAGTGACATATAATGTACATGTTGATATTAACTAAGACAATGAACAAATACCATTGAATTAAGACAAAACGCAAAAAAATCTCGTATTTTCAGTCAAGTGTATAAGTTTCGACGGCATATAATTTATTATTATAATAAATGATTTTAGTAGCAAACAACCAAAATGCTGTATCAAATCATTATCAAGTAATAAAAAAAGTGTTAACAGCAGTGAATCGTAAATATATTAGCTACAGAATTGGTTTATTTTCTAGGTAGACCTCTGTATTATTCATTAACCGTAAGACAATGCAAGCTCGTATACTGTTTATGGTTCATGTTTACAAACTATTTTTAAGTAAAAGATAATAAACATTAAAACGTATTTGCCATTTATTATAGTTAATTTCAATTAATAAATAAGTAATATGTTTAAATCATGTATATAAATCTAAATTAAATGAAATCAAGCTGATTAATAAATACGGCACTTTATAAAGTAGCTACACCAATACAACAATAAAAATATTGGATAAACACATTTGCGGATGTTTCTTTATTCCAAATTTCACATTTCCCCCATTTAATGAATTCTGCTAAGGCCGGTGCTAGTGTGCTTTGACGGTAGCTTGCAATTTCTAGTACCGTCCATGTACAAGCACAATCAAACCGAGCCTACAACGTTTTCAGTTTCGCCGTTTTGGTCGTTTTCAGGGATTCTGTTTTTTTTTTCTATTTTAAACTCGGTCGTACAATAGATACTGCTGCAATGGCATGCGGGACCAGAAATATTGTCGCTGACCTGTGAAGATGAAAGGCAATTTTTGTGTCGCCTTGAAAAGCGGCGGCGGTGTCGGCGTCCCCATAAGCTTGTCCGGAGCATATCAGTCATTATAAATCTGATTGACTTCAAACTTGGTATGCATGCTTCATATAATGACCAAAAGTGCAGTGCACAAGAACCGGTACTCTGCACTTCTTTTTTTTTAGTTATTGCCCTTTGTTAATTTTCATACTTGAACATGGACTTGAAACTTTATAGGATGATAGATCTTATTGATAAGACAGACACTGCTGCTCTGCACTTCTAATTTTTTGAGTTATTGCCCTTTGTTAATTTTCATACTTTATTTTTGTCGGGGCCATTTCTCCTAATGTAATAAAGCTATGGACTTGAAACTTCATAGGATGATATATTACATTAAGAAGAAGTGCAGTGCACAAGAACTGGCCTGGTACTTGCATTTCTTATTTTTGAGTTATTGCCCTATGTTAATTTTCATACTTTATTTTTGTCAAGGCCATTTCTCCTAAAGTATAGAAGCTATGGACTTGAAACTTAATAGGTTGATGATAAATCTTATTAAGAAGAAGTGATGTGCACAAGAACCGGTACTCTGCATTTATTATTCTTAGCTCGACTATACGAAGTATATGGAGAGCTGTCCTACTCGCGTCGGCGTCCGCGTCCAGATTTCCGATTTAAGTTTTGGTCCCGTAAAATATTTTACATTATAACTTTGTCATTTCTTAAGGTATCAACTTCAAAAATCAAATATATGTTCCTTATCATCAACCACATCTGATGTCACAAGGTTCATAACTCAAGTGCCAATCTCCGCTTAAAAATAATATTTTTTACTGTTACTTCTTTTTATCTTAAGAGATAAACTTCATACTTCAAATATATGTTTCTTATCATTAACTTTATCTTATGTGATCAGGTTCATAACTCTAACACCAATATTTTTAGATTTATCTCCCCTTGAACTTAAAATTTTCCTGAAAAAAAACTATTTTATTTATTTATAAAGGGATCAACTTCATACTTTAAATATATGTACCTTGTCATCATCCACATCTTATGTGACAAGGTTCATAACGGTAGCATCAATATTTTCAGATTAATCTCCCCTTGAACTTAGAATTTTCTTTAAAATCTATTATCTTTACTGTTTCTTCTTTATTTTTTTCATACTTCAAACATATGTACCTTATCATCATCCACATAATATTATTATATATTGCAAGAATTGTCTCCCAATAAACTTATTTTTTACAAGAAAAAATGTTATTTTTTACTATAACATTTTTAGTTTTAAAGGTATCTACAGTAGGGTGAACGTTTCATTTTACACGCAAAATGCACGCTCTGGAAAAAACACGCGTGCACGTTACACGCTATACGAACGAACGTTATACGCACGCTATACGAAACGAAATACGCAGACACACGCAAAACGATCTACGCTAAACAAATACGCTAAACGATATACGAACGCTAAAACGCACGCAAAATGAAAACGTTTTTAAACCTTTATTTAAATATCGTAATCATATTAAGTTTTTTTACAACTTTAGCTGCGTGTAGATCGTTTCGCGATTAATTTTGATTAAATGATAGCTAGAAACGTATTTTAAACGAGTTTATGTTAGAGCTGAAATGCACTCAACCTAGCACCAAAATTAATTTTTGTCACAGCCTCAACAAATGATTTTTAAAAATATAGGCTATCATGCGCTAATATCGAAAGTAAAATGATTTTATGCGCAATCGAATAAAGAACTGTCCCTTGCATTCACTACGTAACCTCTGCGTAATAGTCCAACATGGCCGACATGGAAGTGTGCATTGCAAATTATCATAAATATACAGTGCTAACAATTAAATTCAGATGGATTTATGAGGCAAATCTAAATATTAAGTGAGGCTGCATTATAAACAATCGAACATTAAAATCTTGAGTGTAAAATAAAGGAATTAACTATTTTGACAGAAGTCAGGTAAGGGACCACCAAAACCGGACAACCACCAAACCCTGACTTCCCCGAAAATGCGTAATTTAGTTTTTTCTTTGTTCAGTTGTTGCCACTCACTTTTTTATCAACAATAAATGTTTTGTTTAATGTTTAACAATTGCATGTTTCTTCTAAAATTAAGTAAATAAATTTATTTCAAACTCCGTAAATGGAAATATTTTAATGTCTATTTCAAGAATGTTGACGTTGAAATCTTGGGGTCAAGAAAGCAATGCCTGACCTCATGTACCGGCTATAAACATTTGCAGAGTAAATAATAGAATATCCAAAACTTCAGCATTTGTTGCTGAAATATTGTACATCATGTTAGAAATCAAAAATCAAAACACCCAAGCTTTTATCTGAATTAAATCACGTCATGTACATATCTGTCCGGACACATTGTACTGTAGTGCAGACAATTTAGGTAATTTTGATACCCTCTTTGTCGAGCCTCAGATATAAGTGACAATGCAATCAGAAATGAACAAACTAGTTTGTTAGTTAGAAAAAAAACCTAACTGGACTTTGTCAAATCTGTTGGTCTCTAGGTTAAAAATTATGAAATCTGTACGGAAAAAGGTTCCAAAAGTGTCCGGTTGATGGTGTCCGACCAGTATATATAAATATTAAGAATGCACTTTTACTTGAAGCTGGGTCTGAAGCTGTAATCAAGAGGAAAAAATGTAGTAAATAAGTGAAACCAGTCAACCTCATGCACCTACATAAGTGCAAGATGGGGAAGAGTCAAGTGTGGGACTCCAAGAATTTGTAAATCACGTGTAAAATGTAAAGTTATTGGATTTACAAAGACAGCGCGACAGAAAATATTTTTTCATTTCACTTAAAATTGAAATTTATTGACATGCGCTTAATATGTATTAATATGCTATATTATTACTTAGCAACATAAAATGCCTAGTACCTTCCTTTTTATGTTAATGTCACAACTTTGAAAAATATGCTGCCTTACCGAGACTTGCACCCCGGACCCTCGGAAACTATTCTGCAGCTCAACCAACTGAACTATCAGGCTGCTTACACATCACCTCCCTAAATAGTGGACATTTTGGAACCATAACCTATATCTCTGCTTTATTGAAATGCGTCCTTGACTAGGTACAATGTGAATAGGACTTTTATACCATCGTTTTATACTATCACAGTCCCCTGTGGAATAGGTGATAGTATGAAACTCCAAGTAAATTTCACATTGTTGTTTTAAATGTTACAGAGGAGAACTCTATATAGTTTCTGATTACACTTAGTAGAGGAAAATACCCCTGTGGTATTATAATAATCTAAATGATTAAGGATATCCTAAAAAACTCACTGGTGAGAAGGCAATTAATTGAGGGCACCTGCCTAGGTCCACACAAGACTATGCAAACTCAACACCCCTCCCCCTTATTCAAAAGCTGTCAAATTTAGTACTGCTACAATGTCTTATAAAATATAAAATTACATTACTAGACAATAGTATTAGAATCTTACACTGGCTGCCGGTACAGACCTGAATATCTAGCTCGAGGGTGACTGTTTACGGCGGTAACGAGGCTCTGTCGGGTTTCCGCTAAACAGTTACCCGAGCGCTAGATATTCCCGTCTGTACCGACACCGGTGTTTGATTCTTTTTCTTGCATATTGCATATCAATTATTTTCAGAACAGAAATTACGAAAACTGATTTTCTCATTACGCACTTTTTTCTTATAGTAGCGTATGAACGTACAACTTCATTCATGACGGTTAAGTGACGTCATCTTAAGAACGCGATTCATTCATTAAAGGCGCGCGTCAATGACGTCATTTAAAGCACGCGACTTGTCTTACATGGGGGGTGTAAGACAGAGTTTTCTAGCACCGGTATAATCCTGTCTGAGATGCAAGAATATAAGAATCTTACACCGGTTGCCGGTACAGACCGGAATATCTAGCTCGAGGGTAACTGTTTACGGCGGTAACGAGGCTCTGCCGAGTTTCCGCTAAACAGTTACCCGAGAGCTAGATATTCCCGTCTGTACCGACAGCCGGTGTTTGATTCTTTTTCTTGCATATTAAATATCAATTATTTTCGGAACAGAAATTACGAAAACTGATATTCTCATTACGCACTTTTTTCTTATAGTAGCGTATGAACATACAAACTTCATTCATAACGGAAAAATGACGTCATACTAACGCGATTCATTCATAAAAGGCGCGCGTCAATGACGTCATTTAAAGCACGCGACTTGTCTTACATGGGGGGTGTAAGACAGAGTTTTCTAGCACCGGTGTAAACGGTAGATAATCCTGTCTGAGATGCACGAATTAAATATTCACAATATTCAGGGCTGGGAATCAAAACTGCGTCGTATCCTACAAATGTAAACAAACGCCGCGATCTTGGAACGAAAAACGTATGTTTTTGTTTATAACTCTTTTTGTTGGATATGAATGAAAAAGGGATATATGTATTAACACGCTGCACTATTTTCCGCTTCGTTCGGTATATGTTGCTTGCACAACTATTTTGTAAAACAAAAGTTATAGCGAACTTGCAATTCGAAGCGGAGCAAAATTTTTATGAAAATGTGTGGATACGACGAGTTCATATTGCTTTATTAATCGTTTTTTCCTTCAAAAAAATTATATACTCATTTCAGAGTTTACCATTAACTTCGAAATATAATTTTGCATCATTTACTAATTAAAAAGAGAATTTTATTTTCTAAGAAAATAATGATTTTTACAAAATGATACGACGCAGTTGAAAATAAAATAAGATACGACGCAGTTGTATTTTTGGCAGTCTTTTCAACAGGGATAATTTTGGCAATATATGTCTATTTTATGGAATAATCACTTGTGTATGGCGATATTCTCTTGCTTTTGATTATTTAGAATACATTGTGTCATGTCCAAATTTAACATTTAATTTGAAAGTTTACTTTGCGGAAACTACTTTACAATAATACATGAACATGTTACTTAATTTATCATATTTGTTTTAAATGATTTCTTAAATTTTCCTGTATGTTCAATATTATCCCTATTTTTTGGCAAAAAATATAAAAGTATATGAACCTGAGTTTATTTCGGCTAGCTACGCTCAAAGTAAACTGTGGTTCTGCGTGTTCTGGGTAATGACTGTTTTTTTAGGTATGTTTTCAACTTTTCACTCTACACATTAGCTGTACTGGGGGCGAAGACCTCAGGTGCGCCTTTGTGCATTTTTTTCAGGCAAAATGTTGCACCTGCAGAGAACCATCGGCATTTTGAAACTAGCTTGATAGGTTTCCACACGAAAGAATCAAAAGTCCCTGGTGGTTTTCGAATTCATAGCAGTTCAGTTCAAGTGATTTGAATTCAATAAACATAAACAGCTCGGCTTCGGTCGAACACCTGTCTGTTGTTTTTTTCAACAATTTGTTAACGTCAGCTGTAAAAGAAGCAGTTTTAGTTGTTTTTTTATTATCTTCTGGCGTGAAGTTTTAAGAATATTAATATTTGAATTAATTATAAAGACAATAACATTTAACTTTCTTACTAAAATGAAATATTTCATTAATCTATAAGATTATTTTTACTTTTATATTTTGGCGCGAATAGCAGAGAAATTGTCAATGTTAAAGTAGTCATTTTCTGAAAAACTTTGTTTAATTTTTCAGGCAATTCATTATCAAATAAAAAAACCCATTTAAGTTTGAAAGTATGTTTGGATTCCATGTCTCTAGTCTGTGGAAAATTCGACATATAATCTGACATATAATGAGAACTTCTTCAATTTTATTGAAACATCCTGTCGTGCATACATCTGTATCAAATATATCGGTGCAAAGCGTAAAATACCTTTGCAAAACGGACACCTTCTTTACAAAATAATTTATAGTTTTATCAATTCTAACTCGATTTAGAAAATTTAAAGTTTTTTTAATGGAGAAGAATGATACTTTAGTGCAAAAAATAGAAAATACATGCCGTTGACCTGTTCTCATCGGCGATAAAGAAATGCAATACGACAAAATCGGCGGTAAAGTTCCGCGGCGCGCTGAACGAACGGAACGCATACATGTACCCTACTTGTAAAAATATATCGTAGCATAACCATTTATAATATAATTTTAAAAACTTAATGTTCAGTTTCAAATAATAAAGCTCATCTGTTCTCATCGATTATTAACAAAATGAATACAATAAAATCGGCACGTAAAAGACATAATAACGGAATCGGCGGAAATTGTTGTTAATTATAAGTAACAAAGGTAGGCATGTTCTCTTCAGATAGCTAGAGACCTGTACAAAATTTGTAATTCTTTATTTTTTTTTTTCAAAAAAAAAAAAAAAAAAAAAAAAAAAAAAAAAAGGTCATTCCTGATTGATACAGAGTCCAGGAGAGGTGACCCTGGAATATTGAACTTTGTATCAAAATTCTGTAAATGAAAAAAGTAACCACCCCAATTTCAAACTCACGGAAGCTGAACCAATATGCAGCGCGCAATGAAAATACAACTGCGTCGTATCATATTTTATTTTCAACTGCGTCGTATCATTTCGTAAAAACCATTATTTTCTTGGAAAACAAACATCCTTTTTCAATGTAATTTTAGTTAATGATGCAAAATCATATTTTGAAGTTTGTGGGGAACTCTGATACGAGTATACAATTGATTTGAAGGACAAAAACGATAGATAAAGCAAATGAACTGCGTCGTATCCATACATTTTCACAAAAAATTTGCTCCGCTTCGAGTTGCAAGTTCGCTATAACTTTTGTTTTACAAAATAGTTATGCAAGCAACATATACCGAACGAAGCGGAAAATAGTGTAGCGTGTTAATACATATATCTGGTTTTCAGTCATTTCCAACAAAAAGAGTTATAATCAAAAACATACGTTTTTCGTTCCAAGATGGCGGCGTTTGTTTACATTTTGTATGATACGACGCAGTTTTGATTCCCTGCCCTGAATAATGGCGTAAGACATAATCGTTAATAAATGCAGACAAGAAAATAATTAGCTGGAAATACTTATTAATCACAGAGTAAGAAAAATATGCAGCCTGCCTGAGACTCGAAACAAAGACCCTCAGAATATCATGCCTCACCAGCACTACCGTATGAACCCAGAACCCTTTGAATACCATACTGCAGCTCTACCGCATAAACATTTTTCTCTTAATATGCGATCCGCGCTTATAATACATGAACATAGTCCCCCACTTTATTGAAATAACTCCTTAAATAATTGATGAACTGACATAGTGAGATGTCTGTTTATACAGTCTTGGCCCTATGTTGGTTCCCGAAAGTAACTGGGCAGCCTGACTGGGGCTCAAACCTGGGAGGCTTGCATGGACACTTTGAATACCATTCCATAGCTCTACCAACTGAGCTATAAGGTTTCTTCAATATCCCATTCCCTAATCATTGGACTGTTAATACTGTGACATCCCTGCCATATTGAACTCCACATTTTTTTCATGAGTATAGAGAATACGTTTTAGCTATATACCACCATGGCTCTACATTTTGCCCCGATATCAAACCCCGGACAATCAGAATACCATATGGGGGCTGTACTGACTAAGCTATCTCAGGCCATCTCACATTCCTACCCCCTCCACAATAAGTACAGAAAAAAAGACTTATTAGCTCAAATATACCTTTAAAACCCAAAATGGTAAGTTCAGAACTCCTGGATTAAAGATGAGAGTGCATCATAATTTTGTTAACCTATCTAGCTCCAGTGAACCAAGGGCATTCCCCAAAAATGAAAATAAAAATATCCCTAGAAATATGTCAATCTCCCTATATTAAGTTATTCAAATTAACACAGTAAATACTAGACAGCTCAATGAGCTCAAGCATGTTACATGCATGTTTTTAACAATTAATTCCATTTTGTCTCTAGTTTAATGGGAAGCAACTTGTTTGTCCTTATCTGTCTATCTCAGACAGACTATTCTAGCTGTTTATAAACAATTAGGTTATTGACAGTGTGCTTATCAGGCTATACAGAAACGTTCTTATTATTTTTTATTATAAATAGAAAGGAATAAAGGGTATTTTGTGTGACTGGTTATATATTATTATACTTTAGAGTTGATTTCAATTAGTCCATACCTAAAGGTATCCTGCAACAGAATTCATCCAATAATATTTTTTTTTTTTTTTGTTAATAAAATAAGCCTTGGTGATAAACTGTGGTGTCACGACCTAATGCTGATAACAGGCAATTTAAATAACTTGAAGTGCTACTTTAGATAACGTTGTTAAGTGAAAACCAAGAATGGCCATTCATTGCTATTTCTTCTGAGGCGAGCTTTCCTGACTGCCCTCAACCTCTGAAGGCATTGTATGCACAGTTTCCCAACTTCTTCCCTTTTCCTTTCTATTGCAGCCCTCCCTCTTTTTACCAAATGACTGATGTAAATGTTGTCAAGCAGTTTTATTGTGTCGCCTTGAAAAAGGCAACATTTAGGGGTTACTTTTGTCGGCGTCGGCGTCGTTGTTGGCGTCCGTTTCGGCATCGGCGTCCCCTTAAGCTTGTCCGGAGCACAAGCCAGTCATTATAAGTTGGATTGACTTCAAACTTGGTATACATGCTTCTTATAATGACCCGAAGTGCGGTGCACAAGAACCGGTACTCTGCACTTCTTAATTTTTGAGTTATTGCCCTTTGTTAATTTTCATACTTGAACATGGACTTGAAACTTTATAGGATGATATATCTCATTAAGAAAAAGTGCAGAGTAAAACCGGTACTCTGCACTTCTTTCTTTTGAGTTATTACCCTTTATTAATTTTCATACTTTATTTTTGTCCAGACCATTTCTCATAAATTATAAAAGCTATGGACTTGAAACTTCATAGGATGATAGATCTTATTGATAACTAGTGCATTGCACAGAAACTGCTGTTCTGCATTTCGTTTTTTTAGTTATTGGCCTTTGTTAATTTTCATATTTCATTTTTGTCCTAGCCATTTCTCCTAAACTAAATTGTTCACAAGGCGACACATCCGACTCGCGGAGTTCTAGTTTTAATAAACTTGAACATGGAAGCTTCGGCTCATTACCGGGCGTCCTCGGGACAATACCGGCATCACCCGCAGCTCAACCATGGTGAACAACCATGGTGAAATCAGTGATGGTCGGGTTGGACGGTGATGAAACAGTGTGTAGACGGATCTTCAAGGGATCAACCGGGAATACTCTGGCTTTGCATCAGTACTTACCCGTATATAGCCGGTGTTATATTTGGTTCCAAAAAAACAGGAATGCACCTGGCCTGGGCTTTGTCATAAATGTGTAAACGCAATTTGATTTTTCAGAAAAACACCACGGAACACTCCGGTTCAACGGTTTAAGACACCGTAGCAATACTGTGGCCATTACTGGGACAGTGTAAATGGAGCTTTAATGGCTTGATTTGGCAGCCAGATTATAAGTCTGAGCTGGCTTATATTTCTTTCTATTGCAGGGTAATGTGAATATTGTTAACGTTGGCTAAGCCTGTATGTTGTGATTACATGTCTAACTTTGGGACAGATTTACTTAATGAATTTATTTATGTCTTATTTATATAATGGAGGGACACTGGTGTAAATATTCAGTTCTAGAACAGAATTAATATCACTACATACTTTTAATAGAGTAGGTGTTTCCTTGCACACTAAAGTTTATTATGGCTGAGTTGGTAATGGGACATTTCAGACAATAGACTTTCTGAAAATCCAACCGTCTTACTAATTACACAAAAGTTGGTCATTTTAAAGATCCTGTATGTTTTGTGATTGAAATTGTTACTTTGTGTATACCACACTTATTATATATGTATATAATTATGCAAATAAAACAATTTTCAAACATCGAAGAATATGTAAAATGTGTACTGCAAATATCTGTGCACATTTTATTTAATCAATAAATTACATGCATTCATTTCTTATTGGAAAACTTGAGCTTGAATTTGTAGAAAATAAATTTCTTATTACCTCCCTTTATTTACATGAAATGTTAAATTGGGAAATATCATTATAAAAAATGCCTATTGGAACTTACAATATTGACAAATCTTAATTTGAGCATCATATTTATGAAATAAAACCATGAAAAAAATTGTGTTACAGGATCTTTTAAATTAATGCATTTATCGTACAGAAATAGATCGAGCACTTGTCTGATCGAGAAATCGTATTTATTTCTGAGGGTTAGTGTGGCGTTCGCGATTTTCTTAAATTATGCATTTTCGACATTTCCGCACTTTTACTTTTACATACTTCATCCTTGCAGATGTTTGACTGTGATGTCGGGGGACAACTACATAGGCACTCAACTCGTAGTGAATTAATGAGTTGTAGAAGGTAAGTCCTTTTATACATCCAAAACCATAGATGCGGGTCTCTGTTAAGATTTAGTCACATCCTGATCAACTATAAACTGTGTGATCTTGTTTTCAGTTCCACTAAATTTGTATTTGCTAAAATGGAGCTATTCTTTTGTACCTCTTGTCGGCGTTGGCTTCGGCAATGATTAATTTTTTCTGTCAGGTACATTTTGTCAGAAACTTTGAAAGCTGTTAACTTTAACCATAGTATACAGTCTAGTACTGGTATAATTCTCCAGGAACGATGGTTAGGAAATTACCCGCCTTTATGCCTGAACTACTGTTGGGAAAAGGCGTAAAATGAAACAAACAAACAAAACAAATTAATCATCATGAAAGACGCACTTTCTAAAAATACATTTTACATCAGTTTTTGTTTTCACTCCTGCACCTTTTTAATGTTTATCACATTTACCCAATTCAAATATGACGTACAGGTTCAGTTTCACGATATGGCAGCAAATAATCTCCCCATTTTGATTGGAAAAAAAACCTAACCGGAAGTATTTTTGTACCGATTTTTTGGGATAAGCGCCAATCTGATGTATTTTGTAAAACGGCTCATATACTGGCGGAAATCCAGGAATTGAGATATTTGATATGTAACATCTTTTTTCGGAACACAAACAAAACTGGTATTAATCATGCCTGGTGGTTAATTTTGGTTTCAACTTACTATCATAGCCCCTGAAGTCAGTTCGTTGATAAAGTTTTGTATGAGAAATTAAGTTCATTCTTATTTTGTGAATCTGCAATACTAAGAGGTAATATATTTATTATTTAGCACTGATTTATGAATCTCTACAAAACTGATATTTATCATTTCCCTTGAGTCAACAATGGCCCGCCCCGGATTCAATTAAATTATATAAACTCGTGTAGGAAAACCAAAACAGGATCTTTATGTAAAACTACTAATCCCATAGCTTAGGTATTTAGCATGTAGCAACAATTGTAGATTTAGAAGTCACTTGCTTTATGGGAAAACACACCCTACGGATTTTGTGATTTAATACTACGCCTTTAATTTTGGCATATATCATTGCAATCATAGAAATATTGAAAAGTGTTATGAATTATGCACTAAGGGCATACAAATGCCTCCACAATGGAGGTCATATAGTATAAAGATTATAATTAAGGCAAAACATTTTTTCCGACATGTTTCTAGATTGAAAGACTATTTTTGATTTCTAAATCAAATTTACATTTGGGTGAATATTGCCCCGCCTTTGCGGTACTCTGGTATTCTAAAAGCACTTATACATGAATATGTCGCGGCATATACTGACATTTTATATCTTTTTTTTTCGTTTTGCCTGACTGTGTTTCTGTGTTTTCATATACGACCAGTCTCCATATCTTACACAAGGATTGGCGGAATGAATATGTTTGTTTGTTTATTTTGACACAATTTGCAACAATTTATTTTGTAATATTTGAGTTGTTGGCATTCATGAATAACCAAATAACATATTTTTCATACAAGTACCCATCAACTTCTCTCACATGATTTCTGATGATAAGAGAGAAAACACAATACAAGACTGATTGTCCGAGATTAATTATCTCGTAAAAACCTTTCATAATAATGCAATTTTATAATTCAAATACTGAAAGGAAGATAAATCTAGCACATTAGATTGTTTCTTATTGTTTCGGTAAATTTTGTTGTTATTTACTTGATTTCTGAAAGACCTGTGTATGAATAGTACGAATGGTTACAGATGTTACAAAGATGACCATATATTGATTAAAAGGAAATTTCAATATATTTAAACAGAAATGAAGAAGAAAAAGCTGATAATAGAACATTTCAATTGGAAATGCTAGCAAAACAACTTGAAATGAAAAAACTTGACAAAAATATGGAAGAAATGAAACTCAATACTGAAAAAATAAGACATGATAGCTTAAAGCTTGAAATTGAAAAAGAACATTGCATAAACCAAAACATAGAGAAGAGCAAGATTAATTACGTGAATGCTCAGGCTTATGCTGAAAATGCAAGAAGAAATGCTGAAGTTGAAAGGACAGCCGCTGAAACTGCAAGGGCAAGGGCTGATGAGGCGAAATTCGAACAAATAAAACTTTTGATGACAATGAACAGAGGTATGTATATTATTGATTGGGAAATATATATAATAATTATGTTTGACATTCAACATAAAGTAATGATTAAGAAAATTTACAACACAGACTATTATCATCCCTCAACGTTTAGCTGCTTGATCTTCTGTTCGTCCGTGTGGTCTGCCATAGTGTGGTGTGGTTGGTATGAAAACAATGCTCAGAGATACATAATACAAACAACGCATCAAGTGTCTGCGTTCATTGAACGCCGCCTGTCCTTGTTGACCTTGTTTATCATATTTTGTAATATACGGCAGGATTTATCAATTCAACGTGAATGTGTGTGTACATTTACTTATTTATTAAGCATATAAATGGTTTTAGGAACGCTGGCCTTAGGCCGACGTTGCGACCAATGTTCAATGTTGTCATACGTTGTGTCAGCATCAGGTGTTTTGCAGGGTTTAAACTTAAGATCATTCTCTCTTCGTCAGAACAGAGAACGCCTATAAATTTAATGTGTAAAAGAAACAATGTTCATATCAAATGTAAATTTTAAAACTTATACTTCTTTAAGCACTTATAAAATGTAACTTATAACCTTTTAGCCTTTGTACCACCTTTGTACAAATACAAACTCACCAACATGACTGTCCAATAATTGAACCGGGTTTTGTATATGAAAACAGGTAACGCAAAGTGAAATTGCAATAATTTAACGCACACCTTGATATAAAAATGGGTAATGTACGCACATGCGGACTTTGGCTATAAATGCACCAAGAGGGCTTTTTGCAGATGAACAGGTATGGAACGCCGTGACTGTCTTATGTGATCAATGTTTTTGCTATCTTGTGACACGATGATAATATTTTGTCGTTTGAGTATGTTAACGTGTGCAATTCACACCATGTCTTGTCAAATGATCATGCTGACTTGTTCAAATAGCATGTTAACTTGTCCAGTTATCATGATGACATGTGCAGACAACATGTTAACTTGTCAAAGTATCGTGATGACTTGTGCAAATAAGATATTAACTTGTCAAAATATATAATGACTTGTGGAAATGACATGTTAACTTGTCAAAACATAATGATGACTTGTGCAAACGACTTGTTAACTTGTCAAAGAATTGTGATGACATGTGCAAAAGACATGTTTACTTGTTCAAATTTCATGATGACATGTGCAAACAGCATGTTTACTTGTCGAATTATCATGATGACATGTACAAACAGCATGTTAACTTGTCGAATGATCGTGATAACATGTGCAAAGAGTATATTAACTTGTCAAAGTATCATGATGACTTGTGCAGACAACATGTTAACTTGTCAAAGTATAATGATGACATTTGAAAACGACATGTTAACTTTTCAAAATGTCATGATGACTTGTGCAGACAACATGTTAACTTGTCAAAGTATCGTGATGTCTTGTGCATAACACATGTTAACTTCTCAAAGTATCATATGCATGTTATCACGTTAATTCGACACGTTAACATGCTCTTTGCACATGTCATCATGAAATGTTGACAAGTTAAAATGTCGTTTTGCACAAGTCATCATGATATTTCGACAAGTTAATATGTTGTTTGCATAAGTCATCATGGTACTTTGACAAGTTAACATGTTGTCTGCATAAGTTATCATGATTATTTGACAAGTTAACATGCTGTTTGAACAAGTCAGCATGGTATTGTGACAAAATATGATGCAAATTGCACATGTTAACCTGCTTAAAAGACATAATAGTATTATCATTTCACAAGATAGCAAACACATTGATCACATAAGACAGTCACAGCGTTCCATAAACAGGCATTCAAAACGGGCATGAATCAAGTTTTGATGGTAATATCATACAGATAAACGGAAACATTTGTATTGACCGTAACAGATGTTTACACTTATTATATCGTTAACCAATAACAAAAGTGTATTTAAAGGTTTCTATAAGATTTTATGCTTCAAATAGTATTTCCAAACAGTGACATCTTACTGTAAAAGAAAAAAATAAATATATCTATCAACAAAGTACATGTAATCATATTAAAATGTATAATGGAGATCAAGTCTGGTGCCGTTGTACGCCCTATATAAAAAAATCAGAACAATGCTTTTTCGCCTATACATTACAGAAATACAGTGACGCACAGAAGCGCAACACATATATAAATCACGTCCGGAGGGTTGTTTTTATAACTTTTGTATCATAGTTTGGAGACCTTCCTATTGAAAAAATGCCAAAGGAGTTAAATTTTACACCTATAATTGCACAATGCTTTATTTGACTGCAGGTAATAGTGTGAAGCACAACGAGCGAATGCCTAACAGATATTTCACAATTATTATTAAATACAAGTGTTTACCAAAATTTGAAATATATAGATATATATTATAATTTGTGTCAGGGTTACCACTATGATTGGTCAGACATGGTTAGTTTATTATTCCACACAATAGTATTAATTGACTTAATCGAAATGCTCTATCCGAGTTTCCCTTTTCTGTCACTCGGTTTATTTATCTGCATGGACAAATCCATTACATTCAATTTGAGACAACATGTTTTCCCATTTTCTTTTATGTTTGTCCTTAAAAAAACTTTTTAAAGGCAATGAAAACATTTTTCTTACGTTATCAAAGAAATAATGAGGTCTACCCAACAGTTTTACAAAAATGAGCATTTACAGACACTAAATCAAATAAAATTCGTTTCCTGACGTTATCATTTTAGTAGTAAGCGTTTAATGAACGCTTCAATAAAATGGATACTAAATGCTTTTACTTATGAATAATAATGTTTTCATTTTTAAAACTCTTATATAAAATTAAACTAAATCTTTAAGAATAGTTATACCTTTCTGTCTGCTAATCTATGTAAACGAATTATTTTGCGGTATCCATGACGATAATTTATCACAGGGAAGTATCTACTTATAATCATTACATAACTCATACCCCTGTCTTTTGCCTCTACCGATTCCATTAACATTTAAAAAAAACAATTTCAAATTAAAAACCAAACTTTTCATAACTCTATATTTAAAATGTTTTATCAAAATATATGCATCAATGTTTGTTATTCAAATGAAATAATTTCTCAACAACATTTATATAATACATTGAACTTTGGGGGAGCGAGGCTGCTTCTCAGTTCGTCAATATTTGCCTAAATTTATACCTCTGTTCATGTTTCTCGGATTTTGACCGGGAAATGATTGATGCATGTGATCCCCTTACAGAATTCCATTGGTATGTCGCCTGGCCCTGCCCCTAAGAGCCGCACCGAACTGTGATTTAGCACCATCGTCGTCCCTCAAAAGACATTTCACAAGACCATGTAAGGCCTGAATCGCTTCTCTACACTAAATTCAAAAATATAGAATAGTGAAATTGAAATGGAGTGAGTGACTGAATTGGAGGTAAAAGCTAGTTTCAACAATTTTGCATGTCTTTGGTAAGACCTAGTAAAACAAGTTACCTTCCGAACTCGATGAAGAGCTCTACTTAAAGCGTTATCGAAAAGATACAATTCGGTTTGTCTGAATACCGAATATGAACTGATATTTGCGAATATAATTTATATGGAAAAATAGAAAGACATCAAAAAAAAGCATGCCACAGCATGATGCGTCAGTAAGATGGACATTATGGTATCTAAATGCATTTAACACAAGGTTTTTTTTTTCATTTCGGAAGCATTTTACTTTGATTCCGCCAAAACTTACTCCAGTAGCATAAATGCTTTCTACACATAGAAACAAGTTTTTCGAGACAATCGAGAAGTTAGGACTGACATTGAAGATCAAAATTCAGTTTATAGCGAAGCTCGAACTATCCCTGAACTTCGAGATCGAAAATTACTGTAAGCCAAAGCTAAAAATTGAACTAGATATACATTTCTAGCTAGGTCGAAAATCAAAATTTAAAGAAAAGTTGAGCCGATTTTGAGAAGGAGTTGAATGTTGGGGCAACTAGGATTTAAATTTAAAATTACCTTAAGCCGAATCTCGATAATTGTATCAGCTGCTCCTACAATGATACCAACGCACTTAGGTATATCCCTAGCTGTAAATCTTGTATCAGCAGCAATCAAATCCTTTACTTTTTCAAGCATTTTGGCGAAGTTGCAGTTTTTGGGCAGCGTGCATCTTTTACTGAATCCGCACAACTTTTAAATTTCTTACACCACCGTGTGACAGATGATAAAGAAATATCATTGTTCCCATTAACACGACATATTTCAATTAATAAATATTTCGCCTATATACCAAGAATACAGCGGTTCCTGATATATATCCGTATTTGGTCAGTGAAAGGAGACCTTTCCCTTACCAGTTTAGCTTTAGCATAGTTACACGAGTAGATATACTGGACTGATTTACACATGCATTGTATCAATTGAGAGCTTACACAACCATCAATGCGATGCATGTGCAAAGTTCTTGCAAAACTTGGTTGAAAGCGAGATATTGGTCTACTTTCATTCATATTAGAACAACCCTCGTTTTCTTACCAAATATTAGCATTCTTTATTGCAATTACCTTTTGTTTGGAAAGGAATTTACATAAGTCATATTTTACTTGCTTTCCGATCCACGAAATCTATCAGTATGATTGTATATGTTTTCTGTTGTATAAATTAAAATAAATATTGTTTAAACTAACCATATATTCCCGTTATCCTGTTTTTCCTACTTAATTGTGTTTTGTGTTTCCTTCTTCGTTTAAACTACTCGATATTCGACTTTACGAAATTTTAAATTTTGATCCTGGAGCTGCCTCAAAATTCAACTCAATCTCGAAATTCATTATATTAACCTAACTTAAAAGTTTACATTTAAAATCAACGATCAAGCTCGAAATTGTTCTCCAGCTCGAATTAATGCCTTTACTTTATTTGAATTTCGATCTTGAGCTTTATCGAAATTAAACACAAACTCAAATACGACTAAAGGTAACTTTGAATTTTGATCTTTGAGCTGGTTTGCAATCAACTCCGTTACAAATTGCAGCCTCTGCAAAATTTTGAATTACGATCTTCGAGCTAGCTCGAAATTCAACTCAGGCTTGAAATTTAGCCTAAGCCTGCAAAATTATGAACCTTCATCTTCGAGCTAGCTTGAGATTTAACTTCAGCTGAAAATTTGGCCTTTCCTCCTTTTTTAATTTCGATCTTTGAGCTGGCTCGAAATTCAAGCCAAGCTCGAAATTTGGTTTAACCTTACCTAGAATCTCAATCTGCGAGCCAGCTTGATTGCAAGTCCAGTCTGAAAATCAGCATTCGCTACTTTTAAAATTCGATGATTGAGCTAGCTTAATTTTAATTTGATTTTCTGTGTTGCTCGAAGTTCAACTACAGCCAAAATCGGCTTTTTATGACACTTTAGTGGCGGGCATTTAGATTTACCCTTGTCCGTCCGTCCGTCCGTTCACTTTTGTGTCGCACGTAACTCAAAAAGTATTTGACCGAGAGTCATGAAACTTTACAGGAATGTTGATCAGCATGTGTAGTTGTGTACCTGGGTATTTTCGTCTAGATATTTTTAGTATTTTTAGGGTTATTGCCCTTGACTAAATAAAATTTGCAATTTTTAACTTGTGTCGCATGTAACTCAAAAGTATTTGACCAAGAGTTTGAAACTTTACAGGAATATTGATCAGGATGTGTAGTTGTGTATCTAGGTATTTTCGTCTGGATATTTTTAGTATTTTAAGAGTTATTGCCCTTGATTTAGTAAAATTTTGCAATTTTCAACTTGTGTCGCATGTAACTCAAAAAGTATTTGACCTAGAGTCATGAAACTTTACAGGAATGTTGATCAGCATGTGTAGTTGTGCACCTAGGTATTTTCGTGTGGATTTATTTAGTATTTTTATTTCTAATTGCCCTTGACTTAGATTTTTTTTTGCAATTTTCAACTTGTGTCGCATGTAACTTTAAAAGGATTTGACATAGAGTCATTAAACCTTACGGGAAGGTTGCTCAGCATATTAAGTTTTGCACCTGGGGTTTCCATTGTGGATTTATCCAGTAATGGTAGTTATTTCCCTTGACTTTGAAAAAACCGTTTCATTATGTTGTTATTTGTTCCTTGAATGCTTGAGTTAAAATCAACCAACTTTACAGGAATAATAATCAACATCACTAAATTACAGGAATAATGATTCACATCAGTGTGAAGCTATGGACCTGGGACTTTGCATGTGGATTTTTTTTCAGTTTTGTAAGAGTTATTGCCCTTGACTTACAGTAGTATAAATTTGCAATTTTCAACTTGTTCATGCATAGCTCAAAAAGTATTGTAGGCCTGAAAGTTTACAAGAATGTTATGTGTACTTAATGCACCTTGGGGTTTGCTTGTGGATTTATTCAGAATTTGTAAAGTTCTTGCCCTTTACTTAGTAAAAGATTTTTAGTTTTCGAAAAATATTTGACCTAGAGTCATAAGATTGACAGAACAGTGGCGCGGTGGGGGCACCCGTGTCCTATGGACACATTTCTAGTTGCTACTGTTAAATTTCGATCTTCGAGCTGGCTCGAAAATCATTACCAACTCGAGTATTATGGCTTCAGCTTCCTTTGAATTTCGATATTATGAGCTAGAACGAAGTTCATCTCAAGATCGAATTACAGCCTTTGCTACGTTTAAGTTTTGATCATTTAGCTGACACAAAAAATCAACTCCAGTTTAAAATTCAGGGACTCTAACTAATTTAGTTCTTTAAATTAGTTCGAAATTCAACATCAACTCGAAATTCGGCACTTGCTTATTTAAAATTTCGTTTTCGAGCTAGCTTGAATATAAACTCCAGCTCGATGTTCAGCTTTGGTTCCTTAAGAATTGCTGTTTCCACGCTGTATCGAAATTCAATCCATCTCAAAATTCAACTTAGCTGACTTAAAACTTCGATCTTCGAGGTAGCTCAAAATTCAACTATAGCTCGAAATTCGGCGTTTGATTATTATAATGATCTTCATGTAAGCAAAATTCCACCCTGGCTCGAAATTCGGATTTGCAAATAAAATGAATTTTGACCTGCGACATGCCTCGGAATTCATCTGCATCTCGAAATTCAGCTGAAGATAAAACTGAATTTTGATGTTCGAAGTGGCTCAAAATTCAATCATAGCTCAAAATGCGTATTGCCAATTTTGAATTTCGATCGTCGGTTTAATTTTAACTTTTCTTGATTTTTACATATACATGTAACATCGCAAATTCCCAGAACATTATCGTGCAGAACTTTTTTATTATTATTACTATTTTATTTATTTATTTCATTTTTAATTTTTAGGCGCGGGGGGGGGGGGCTACGATCGTATCCTACTTTTATTATGATAGCATCAACTTTATTTCATCGACAATGAAAGATAGGGTCAGGACTTTAATTCCATGTTTTTGTTAAACTAGAAAGATACATGAATGGCCTTCTATGATGATATTATTACGAAATAAAATATCTTTGGAGGTCAGGGCTATTTATGGGACATCTCATAGAATATATCGACCCAAAGAAGAACTGCATGAACAATAATAATCAGGACAAAGGCACAATCACGCAATACATACACAATTATTGTCGACAATGCAGGTGTTTTATTATAAAATTTTAGATAATTTTGATATTGCCACCTTATATTAATTCCATCCTCAGTCATAAGTCACAGTTGTCATTGTTTTATTTTATTTTTTATTTTATATTGATTTATTTTTAACAAGAAGATTTTGCATGTTCACAATATAATCTATAACACACACACACACACACACACGCACACGCACACGCGCCGCGCGCGCACGCACACATTAACTTATTCGAACATGTGTTATTTTCAAATTACTGTAATTTATGACATTTAAACTGCATGACTAAAATCTATGGGGCCTCCGTGGCCGAGTGGTTAAAGTCGCTGACTTGAGATCACAGATCCCTCACCACTGTGGGTTCGATCCTTACTCGGGTAGAAATCTTTCATGTGAGAAAGCCATCCAGCTGGCTAACGGAAGGTCGGTGGTTCTACCCAGGTGCCCGCTCGTGTCTGAAATAATGCCCGAAGGGGCACCTGGGGTATTCCTCCACCAATAAAGCTGGAAACATCGACGAAAAATCTCGGTGGGACGCTCTAGGATGACCCGACTTGAGTGTACTGTCGCCCATATGGGCTTTCCGGCGGCGACCTTAAATAAACGCATAAAAAATCTATACATACATATTATTAGGTTTAAAATATATATTTTTTTTGTTAATATAATACTTTACACAACGTGGTCAAGTAATTATGTACATCCATATTGTATTGTATTGAATACCGATTTTAAATATAATGTTACAATTAATTTTTAATTCTATCTATATACATTGATGTTAAACCCCTGTCGGGGAACTATTTATAGTGCTAATAATCAGCCACGAAGAAGATACAAAAAAAATTATATCATCTTCATCATCGTCGTCGTCGTAATCAAATTGTGTTAATGCATGTACTGTCATTTTACTTTTTTACCAGAAACATTTCATTTTTAAAGGATAAACCAAACGACTTGGAACAGAGTTTTTTATATTGACAATATGAAAATTGTTCATTTCATCTCCCAAGTACTTATGTCTGAAATATAGTTTTGAATCTCTGGAAGTACAGAACATATATCTCTCAGAAAGAGTATTCAATTGTTCTTGCTGATCTGAGTTTTATCAGTTTCATATTTTCTATCTATTCAGGTTCCGCTGAGGTACCGGGGATAATGCATGCTCACGACGAACTTCAAGCCAACATGTTGTCCTCTTTCAGCTCAATTTAAACAATAAAACTTCGATCGACAATTCAACATTTATGTGTAGGTAACGGTCGCATTTATAAATGAGCTATTTTCTCATCTCATTATTACTTCTTATGCTTTTAGATGAACAAAATTTTTTTATACTCATACCACACCTGTGAGCTCTAATGTATGTACCGATCATTGAATAAAATGCAAGTCATCTATATAAACAATGATCCAATAACGCGTTGGCATAAATAATCCATCTTTGTAATTGTCACGAGAGCTAATGTTAGTATAATAGTTGGTGTTTTCACTTCTTAGTATCTAAAAGTGAATGGTGTTTTGAAAGCGTCAATAATGTGATAATAAAGGTTTAAATAAACGCAAAGGTGAAGTTTATAAATTTTGGTCTGTTTTATAAACATATACTTATAAATGTTACTCGGATGGTTTAACACCGGATTTAATACCATAATACATGTATATCAAATGGTGGATGTGCCAATTGTTCAATTGATATGTATCAAGTAATAAGTACTAAACTCATTTTGTTAGCTTCACTTATGTCTAACTGTTGGATTTTAGACCGTTTAGTAATAGTATTTCAGTTATATAGAAGTGTGTTCCTCAACTCACCTGTCTTTTTTTTCCATATGAACTAGAGATATGGTACGAATATCTCGTAAGCAATGTTTTGTATATGTGCATTGTTGAAGTGGTCGTTATCGATAGAGTTGTACTCCTAAGGGAGTGGGCTATTCTTATTTTAATTGTTGAATGTTAAATTACATAAAGGATAACCATTCATGTATAATAATAATATGACCAATAAAGTATAAAATGTTACAGATGTAAATGAAAAATGAACAATAAAAATATTAATTCCACTAACGCTGCCGTACTTAACGTCGCAAAGTATGACATTTTTCCGGGGGTTTTCCCCGGTTACAACAACGTGGTAAACTCAAAATAAGTTTTGCATGTTATGCATGTAACATTTAACTTTGACTCTGTTTTCCATTATTTCCGAATTTATCTCATTTCATATACTTGTTTTTTTTTGTCAGAAATTATCAACTTGCCCATTTTGCATTCGTGTGAACGCACGATAATAAGGTGGGAAAATATACATGCTTTCTTATAATTATATTAGTTTGTATTTCCTCTTAAGTTTTTGTTATTCACATGTGTCTATTGCATAGATGCTAGCCAAACCGATAATATTTTTGATAACGGTTATAGACATATTTGGACCTAATTTTTTTGATTATCTTAATAACTGTTTATAGCGTTATTTTCCTTTTATTGTTTTCCTATTAATTACATTTTATGTAACATAATTGTGTTCTTGATTTAATATCCTTTAAAATATTTCATTTAATCGGACTTATTACATCAAATGAACACAAAAACATTTCAAACATGTCATAGAAGTTTGCACTGGCTGTGTCTGTGCAGCTGACTTTGGCTTTAATTTTCAATTGCTTTTCTGCATATGAAATTATGAAAACTATTTTTCTGCAATATGTTATGGTAGTACTGTAAAAAACATTGTGATTGCAAAGATGCTAAGTTTAGAAATAGCAAATTAGAATACAGAAGAAAGGTTAAATCCGTTAGCTGTAAAATAACTTGGCTGAATATCAGATTTTGCAAAATATTTTTGTGGTTTAATAAATTAAACATATAATTATGCTGGCATTGAAAACCTTGTAGATTTTCTTAATTAGAATTATATAAAGACAGATCGATCACAACCATTTTGTCTTGAAATCATTGGAAATACAAGTATTACACTATGCATTTTATGTTGATACAATAATAATGTTTAACCTAGTTTTATTGTATTTCTTCATTTTGTTTGGTATTTAATGGTTTTTATATGCCTAACTACACATATTTAAACAGAGCGTAAATTATGCTGTGTTATATGTGAAAGTTCATTAAAGCAGCATGCCTCCGGATTCGTGCTAATTGCCCTGAAAATACACGTGAATTACTAAAAGGGGTAAAAGAATGCACAAATATTCCTTACTGCGTTAGTCACGCTATAGTAAAATCGTAATAATTAATGCAAAATCAGTCTTTACTAAGTAATTACTTGAAATTTGAATCATTTTCACTTTTCGTAAGAGCTTAGCGCATTTTTGATTTACTTACAATATTTTGACTCATTTGGAGGCACGCAGTTTTAATTAAGTGATCATTACATTCATAATATTTTTGTTGTTGGTTTTTGCGACACGTGTTTTGCAATATTATGTGAAACTATCGAAGTAATTGTGCTGCCTATGAAACAAACAAATCACTTTGTGTTTTAGTGATACAAACATCTCTGGTGTTGACGTGTAATTTTCTTTTTACTTATCGTATCTTGACAAAATATTTTCTTTAAGTTATTCAACATCAAAATTCAATTGTTTTATAATCGTGTGGTTGAAGAGTTGTAAGGGTTTTATCTGTTTAGCAATGATTAGCGCCATTTGCTTGTAAAGATACACGTATTTACTATCATAATGATTTCTCATACAGTCATTCCGTTGGAAGTATATTTTGCTTAATTCAAACAAATATTTTTTGCCGAAAAATAATCTCTTTTTATATCATTAACACTCTTTTTTGTACAGAGCAATGGACTTATTATGATATTGTTATTCTCCATTGATAAATGTGTAATGCATAAAAGGAATTTCTGTGATAATATATTGAATGCTTCTATGGACGTCTTTATAAGTTATTGGCACAACAAACATATTAATAGTGAGGTTGGCTCTGCACGGCAAAGAAGAAATAAGATAAGAACCTATAGATTATAAAAAACAAGTTATGAGACTGAAGAATATGTTAAATCACTTGTGTCTAAAAGTCAAAGATCAGCATTAGCTGAATTTAGATATGGTGTAGCTCCAATTAGACTTGAGACCGGGGAGATATGAAAACAATCCATAGACCTTAAGATTATGTCCGATATGTAAACCAATGGTAGGATGCTACGCCATCAAGGACCTGCTGAATACTCTCATTCGGACCATTTTCTGCAAACAATATGATGGCTCGAAGGTAAAATACAATTTTGTTATTAGAAATGTGCTTTAAAAACTGTTATGTTTATGGGTCCGATTGGAAGCATTTCTGAAATCAAGTCCGGATGGGATCATTTTCTATTTTTGTAAAAAAATAGGGAAAAACTAACTTTTGAATAAAAATACATAATTAAACATCCCGTTTTCAAGCCTAAACCAGTCAATATCTCTTTAAACTTTTTTACAGTTATTTCAAGGACTATAGCCATTATTGGGTGCTCGACATTATTTTTTGATAATCTTACTATTTCTTACAAAAAAACTGTGTCGACGGATGTTCTTCAAAAAAATGGTCCGGGAAATGGTGGGAACATTCAGCACGTGCGCGGTGACGTAGTTACTTACTATTGAAAACTCTTAATCATGTTCTGTTCGAATGTTTTGACTACCATGATGTAAGACAGATGTTAATTTCTAAATCCATGGAAATAGACTTTGTTAATCTCAATAACCAGCAAAAACTTAGAACAACAATAATATTGTAAAGGTAAACATGTTGCACTATTTGTAAATTTTATAAACGAATTAACAAGAGTATTTTAGCTTTTAGCCATGTATATTTAGACGATGTATATAACAAAATGGTATATTCAAAGAAAATCTCTTATAGTTATTATTGAATTGATTCAGATGGACAATACACTGTTTTAAATGTATATCAATATTTGTTAATGTTGGGTATACTTTTAATTGATAAGATTTCATAAAGAAATAAATATATGAGAAACATCTGCTTATCATATCAAGATATTGTTTGATTGACAATTAGTTCAATCTAAAGTATTTTGCTACCAAAATCGCCATGGACATTGGAATTCCTTTTGGACGAGGTTAGGTTGTTATAATGTAAATAAAAAGAGAGGTAACTCTTCAGTACATATTAGCAGTATTTTCAGGATGGGCTGAGGAGTTGTCTCCCCTTTCATTATGTTTTAGTCTTTATCATTATATCAGAATGATCATACAGGCAATTTTATGATTTATGTTTTACAATTTGTAATTGAAATTTTATTTATGGATGAGACTTTAGTAGACTTTATATATATAATCAAGGATTATCAAATCTTTACTGTGTGTTTATGTATACGGGATAATGATTGTTTTTCATGTATATCTAACAGACAAAAGTGTAATACAGTGTAATTCCTCTTCAAAGAATACAATAAAAAAATTAATCAGTCTTCGACGTATACTTTATGTCACTTTGGCGATAAATATTAGCTTTTCTATCGGATATATATAGGTGGTAAAGTTATCAGACTGTCCTTGTAATGAGTGTGCCCGTTTTGCACTTTACACAACATTTAAAGTATGTCCAACCACGATAATGCAGTAAGTGAACAGGAGAAAGTCAAAATTATTTTAAGCTTGACTTTTTTTGAAAAAAAAGTAAAGGTATTGTTATAGTTCTGGCGGCGTTGCCGTTGCGATGCCATTGCCGTCCGCAAACTTGTACCTGGATCATAACTTTTTAGTTCTTGGTGTATTGTCTTCAAACTAGGCCACTACAACCATTGGAACAAGACATTTCACTAGACCACAATAACCTTGATCTTCATCTATAAATGACCTTGACCTTTCAGGTCAAAAGTTCAAATTTTGCAGTAACTTTGTTATTTTTGAATTTATTGTCTTCAAACTTGAACATAATACTTTTCATGGATAGCCCTTTAGAATAATTAGACATACCATGACCTTTTTTCATAAATGACCTTGACTTTGAATGTCAAATTATTGAAAAATTTTATATTTGGGAATTATTTGCTATAACTTTTTTATTTTTGAATTGATTGTCTTAACTAGGCATACTTCAACTTTCACTCATAAATGACCTTAACTTCGAAGGTCAAATTATCAAATCATTTTCTTTTGCTACTATTGGCTGTAACTTTGTTATATTTGAATGGATTGTCTTCAAACTTAAATATAAAAATCTTTAAGGATAGCCCTTCAAAATAACTAGAGAGACATTGACCTTCATTTATAAATTACATTGACTTTGAAGGTCAAATTATTAAAATTTTAATTTATTTTTGGCTGTAACCAGGTGTAACTTTGCTATTATTGAATTTATATTGACTTCATATTATAACAGAACATTCTTAAGGACAAGACCTTAATGTTTATCAAACGCAAATTGACCTTGGCTCTTTAATAACATTGACCTTGAAGGTTAAATGGTTAAAGGTTTTGCATTTATAATCATATAATTATGTATAACATCTTACCTCCAATTTATCAATAAAACGAAACGTTGAATAAATTTCACATATATTTTTTTTCGGTAATGAACATGGATATTTAAAACATGTACGGTACAAATAGTTAACATACATTAGAATAAATAAGCCAATGATTGCACAAAAAGACGGAATTCTTATTTCCACTGTGATACCTATGTTGGTGGCATGACATAGAGAGCCTTTGTCAAAGGTAAATAAATAGTTTTAATTAAGTCTAATGGTAGTGATATTTAAATTATTTTAGCGCAGTTAGACTAGAATTTACAGTATTGCAGCACATTAGCCAAGTTTTAACAGAATAAATATATTATAAAGCAAAATGATAAAATGAATAAGATATTAGTATTAGATATTATACCTTTAGACAAACTACAATAAAAACAAAATATTATTTTATCACAATCACAAACTTAAACCTTTTGCTGACACATTTGGCACGATACCAAGACGAAACTAAAAAAAAGTAGAAATGAGAATTATAAAATAATTTAATTACTTAGACTAAAAGAAATGCGCCATTGCACATTCAATGTGTTAAATAATCAAAATGAGTTAAAGCAATTCCTGTACCGAAACAACATGATATCAATTTAAAAAAAAACCATATAAAAAATATTGAAAAACGACAAACTATCCATCAAGTACTTCTTCAGAAATACCTTTTAAAGGTGGTAACCTTCCAATGCTAGATGATTCAGCTGGTAAACTGTTCCACAATGAACAACCCATAATGCAGAAGAACTTGGAACCAAAACATTTGAACTTTGGGATTGCAAATACACCCTTGTTACTTCACCTGATATTGTAAGAATGAAAAGTGTCCTGGGGGATGAAATATTATTCCTTGTTATCCATAGCCGCCAGACCATTCTTAGTTTAAAATATGACAAGAGATGATCTGATCTACACGTTTATTGACTTGAAACGAGTTTAGTGAGCGAAAGTTATTTGGACCAATATCTGATTTGACATCAGCTCAAGGACAAACCTAATCAGCTTTTTCTGAGTAACTTGAAGTTTATTTTAAGGAACTTGGGCAGACCGTTATATCATATTGAACAGCAGACATCATAATGACGACATTGAATTAAGGACATAACTAGAGGTTATTTAGCATGTTGAGTAAGGTAATCTTTTTTGCGATATGAATATTTCAAACGTGCATTAGCCGTCTACAAGCTTGACCTAGCCATTGCATCTACAGATAATGATTGATCCATGGTTACTCCGAGATATTTCACCAAAGACGTTGATTTAAAAACTGTGTCATGGCATTTAATATTTAGGGATTAATTTGACCTAAGGCTATGTTTAGACCAAATATGAATAAGATTGACTCACTCTTGTTTAAACGTTGAGATAAATTATTATCCACCAGCCACTGGCTAGCAAGACGCAAATCTTCTTCCAGGGCATATTCAAAACCTGAAACCAGAATTCTTCATATGTTAACAAAAACTTATTTTTTTAACATACTCGTTTATTAAGATATTAAAAACAAAAGACAAAGATTTGACTATTGTAGAACACTACATGTAATCCGAGCGTCAGAAAAACGTGTAGAGCCAAAATAATCAACACGCTGCCTTCTTTCAGAAAGATATATGATCGAAACCATCTCAAAATGTCATCACAAATACCAGCCGTACTCAATTTCGCAAGAAGAGATGGTGGTCTACAGTATCAAATGCCTTTTGGAGATCTACCAAAATTATTTCAGTACAATTACCTTTGTCAATTATTCTATTCCTCTATAGTCTGTCAAATGAATAATACATGTGGCTGTAGATAACCCATGCTGGAAACCTGATTGAAATTTATATTACAACTTATTTGATTTAAAATTGGACTTTACCTGGTCATATACAACCCTCTCAAAATAATTTTAGAACAATGCTCGAGATAGAAACCGGGATATATTTGCCAACTGCAGTTGTATCAATTTTCTTAAAAAGAGGAATAATTCTAGTAGACTTGAGCTCATCTGTAACCGCACCCTGTATAAGAGACAGTTCATTACATGTGTAAGAGGTTTGGTCAAAATTGGTCTCCATTATAAAAAGGGGTTGGAACCCCATATGAATCTCAAAATTGAGCATCGGTAAAAATATATGTATATATCAAATGTAGAATATAATTATATCAAATGTAGTATCACATTTCGAGTTTCTTAAAAATCGCTTTGAATTTAAAAAAAATGATTAAAATTTTGAAAACTTACCCTTTGATTGACCTATTTTCTTCTTCAAATATCGAGTTATACTGCACATACCTATTTAGCAGCGGAAATTCACATATATTTTTAACCGATGCTCAATTTTGCGATTAATATGGGGTTCAACCCCCGTGTATAAGATCTCAACATAATTTACATAATATTAATGCCTTTTTTATATCTGCAAAATAAATATAGACACCTGACAAATATATCATTACATGGCCAAACCAAGCTCGACCTAACATGAGGCTCTTTTGTAACAACGACTAGACTATACTTACCTGTGTTATGTATGCGTCTCGGTTTAGTATATGTTATTAAACTCCATTTTCAAGAAATCAATTTTTAATGAAAGTTTTCATTTCTCCAGTGACTATATGTTTGGCACACTTATAACTTTACATAATCCAGATAAATTTCAATGTTATAGTTGATACGAACCCAACAAAATATCATATTAAACCATTAATTAATGTTTTCAGTCAGGATTTTTAACTAATAAACTACCACTGTGGCAGAAATATGTTAATATTTTCTTCTGTTACATCTCCGTTTTTCAAGGTTTTAAGAACACTAGAAACACATTTATATAAATGTTTTAAGTGTCCCTTTGGAAACTTGTTTTGCATCTTCATACATTATTAGTAGTTTAGTACTTATTTAGAACGAAAATTTCGTATTTCAAGAATGGTACATGGGACGTAACTTGGCAATAAAGATTTTTAAAATAATGTGTGCGTTATCTTTATCTAAAAATAATATGTAAACTTAACAAATCTAATAAGTGTGCATGTATGTATAGTCTCAAATGTGTGTCAATTTTGATACGATCTTGCTGAAATCTTAACTTTCCATAAACACAGTTGAGAGACATAATATTTCATAATGTTTGAAACTTTTTATTATTAGACTATACTATATTCTTTACATAAATACAAAACAGTTACAAAAGTTTACCATCTTGTTTGAAAAATATTATCAATAAAATTTCAACTTTTGTATCGGTTTCAAACAACACCAATTATGTTTCCATTAAGTTTCACTTATTTAATATTTCCCCTTTTTGAAAAGTAATTATAATGAACTATAGTTTTTCAATAACTTCAAATGAATCAATGTAAAACATACACGAACATTTCTTTGGTTTGTTCATTGAGACAGGTACCTGTCATTTTACATCCAATAAGGAGAAGGCAGTGGCGTACCTACCGATACGCAAATACGCCCGGGCGTGTTTCGAAACAAATAAAATATCAAAAATGAAATCAATAATTTGGGCGTAGATCGATCAACATATTCGTGGCTGCTAATTGGTTCTATAGGTATGCTTATGATGTTACCTAATTTGAATATGCGTTACCAATTTATACATAATCAAGAATTCAATTATGAGAAAAGGGAGTAAGCATATGAGCAAATTAAAATAAAATTTATTGCTCGGGTATATCAAAGAGAAGCCGTGTTAGAGAGAATTGTTTTTTTTTGCTGTGACAGTCTCGAATCCGAGAAATCAACGCGAAGTCACGATGGTACGTTGATGAAAACGCAATGGTACGAACGTGAAACAATGATTGTACGATGGTGAAACAACGAAGGCTCAATGAAGCAAACCTGATGGTCGTATGGTTAAAGACGATGTTACGATGGTGAAAATACGATGGTACGATATGATGAAACTGCGATGGCATGATGTTGAAAACGATATTATTTACCCCTATCGTGTTATCGCATCATCGTGATTTCACCATCGTGCCATCGTGTTTTAATCATCGTACCATCTCAATTTCACCGTTGTACCATTGGATATAGCTGTTCAGGGAGACAAAATGTTACTTATGTCCAAACGGAACACCGTAATCGGTTGATATTGAATGATACAATATCGTGACTCGTTTCGCATCTCGCCGAAATCTCGCGTCTCGCTTCGCATCTCGTTCGTTGACGCGAGACAAGAAATTGATTCGCTAAGTAGTATTCCCTTTATAGTCTACATAAAATCACTAAAAGGCCCATTATGCCTGAGAAATGTTTTAATTTGTATTCCTCAAAAGCTTTTTATTTTGGTATACTTTTATAGCTCCAAAAAATTACTCATTGGTTTATTACCTGTAACATTTTTTTCATCTGCTACTTGTTTTGCAGTTTGTACAGTTAAAGTGATTTAGAATTTTATATTGAAGTCAAAATACTACTTTGTTTACATTTTGCTACTTTTAAGACGCATTTTTTCACATTTATCGCGAATTTGTTTTGGGTTACAAGCAACTTCCTCAGAAATCATTATTTGAATATTAATAAATTCGTACTTGACCTATCTTAAGAAGTAAAAATTTATTCATTTCAGTCTGAAATCTCGTGGTACGGGATACTTCGACATTGTGAGATCTCGTGTTACAATATCGTGTCTCGCTTCGTGTCTCATCGGAATGTCGCGTCTCGCCCGATTCTGAGTAGCTCGATATTCCATAATTATGGCATTACCCGGATTATTTTAGTAACTCATGCATGCTGTAAGTGCCGCAATTCTTGGAAAATGACGATTTGTTATACATATATTTCTGATGAAACAAAATACGTGTGTAATGGTCTTCTTATTTTCTTCCATAGATCATTTAAGGGCCTCCGTGGCCGAGTGATTTAAAAAAAGCACTTGCCCCTAACCGCTGTAGGTTCGACACATACACGGGGCATCGAGCTATTCATGCGAGGATCCAGGTCAGGGTCCAAATGCGGAATACATATCCGCGTGCGCACGTAATAGCTATCGCGTGCGCACGTAATAGTATCGCGAGGCCACGTAAAAGCTATCGTGTGCGCACGTAATAAATAAGAAAATTTTATGTCCCCTTTATGCCACCGTTGTTTTGGCTTAGATATTTCTAGTGCCATAAATCATGTATAAAACTTTAAGCATTGAAAATAAACGTGTCACAATTAATAACGATAAGAATAGACATGCTGCATATGTGTTTTCTGGATGCTACACTTGTAGAAATTTTCATTATGACATGCAGAACAGGGATATTCTTTAATTTAATATATGACTCCTATGCAGAGGCAGGAAGTTTTTGACTGTCCGGAAATGATCTAAAAACGGTATTATAACTACAGGAAACACAGAACAATGGCTGGCAGCCAGTATACAGATGGACATAATTATTACCTTTTAAGAATTTTATGGAAAAAGTGTGAGACAAATGTGCTTCGAGTGTCCTTTCTATTGTGTGTCGAACACATCTGTCTCATTTCAAATTTGTCGCAAATATGAATGTTTACGAACACATCGGTCACACTTCGTGAGACAAAATTAATGTGCTCCGAGACAAATGTGCTCCTACAGAGCATCCTTATGTCCATAAGGCGTGTAACTTCGCAATGAAATTGCTTAAATATTACAAATGGAAACTGAAAGAGTAGAGTTGAGAATAAAAACTTTTAAAGTCAATATTAATTAATTGTCTTCAACATTGACATAATACGCATTTTAACAAAATATTTTAAAGGACCTAAATGATCGTGCTATACTACATCTTAGCTGATAAATATGATAACTTTTTGTTACAATAAAACATTTAAGCTGTTGTGTTTGTATTGTCGTTATACTGATCATTTCAAAACTATTATTTTCCTTGATTCTATCTCATGTCTCATGAAACAAAAAAAATAACAAAGAAAAAACTTGTTAAACATTTTTATTACAATAGTGACACCTGGCTATGTTTTGTATTTCTAATAGTTAATAACTTTTTAAAACGTTGTCAGTGTTAGACTTCGTGCAATTTTTCTTTCATTCAATACATGTTCTTGATGTTATTTTCATAACTATAAATACAGACAATAGAAGTACAATTAGCTTAGATATCCCCTAAATCCCTTGTTTTAGCACATATCTAGCTATATTTTATATATAAGTCTCTGGCGACCCTTCGGTCAAAGACCTGCACTCGGTGTACACTCAAAATAAGCCGATATACGCCCTGGAAGGTGAGGTAAAAAAAACGGTCAGATTTTGTCAAATTTAATCGGGGCATCAAACATTTTTTAAATAATATAACATGTATATCGTCATTACAAAAGCCTATAATTAAGCTTTATCTTCTTTTTTTAACTTACACATTTTCATTTTGACTTTGTCGTTGAGAAACATGAGGACATCTTATGTTGACCTTCCTTGACAAGCATTGTAAGTTTGAAAGCGAATAAGAATCATTGTGGATACCTTTAATAGTCTTTAAGAAAAAAATCTAAAGAAAAGATGATGTTAGATATTTAATTTGATGCATTATAAAGGTTAAATAGTATTATACATCTTTACGGCGTTAGACTATATGTTTATGAACAACTGCTGCATAATTACAGTGTTATTTAATATTTCTGTTTGACAGTTGATAATTTCAAATATTATGAAATATATTATGCTATCGGCAACAAAGCTAGAAAACAAGAAGGATTAAGGCCGGTTTTTTCCTATTTAATTTGTCATTTTGCACAACGCCAGACCGTAAAATTGTGACATCGAACAATTAATTTTGCTTCCAACACATGCGCTATCCGTGAAAATTAACATGTGCAAAATTCGTATCTCATTTTATTTCTTTTTGCAGTGACATGAATCATCGTACATAATATTATATATTCAATCAGTATACTTTTAAAAACAGCTACCAAATATTTTCGCTTGAGAGCCTGAATTAAGTATGCCAATTAATGGCTGCATTTTCTTAAACACAGTCTTTTTATGAGATAATCTGTCCACGAAATTTAGTTAACTTCATCGAGACGATCATACATGGATTATTCGCATATTTAAAAGGTCAGTTCCTCGGTCGGTCGCTCTCTTATTTTTTTTTATTTTTTATGTCTTTAAAACTTTTAAGAGCTTTTGAATAAGTTTGTATTAAGCATATTAAAGACATTGATAGCTATCTTGGAAGTCCGTCACTTTTTCACACGTACACGTATGGTAGCTTCTATATTGTCTGAAGCAAAAATCGCACTTGTCACTTGTTTTATTAAAATCATTACGAATTATTCCTACAATTAGTATAATGTTAGTATTTGGCATGGATCGTTGTCTGTTACAGCTGTTACAGCTGTCGTCATAGAGTACCTTATACGTCAAATTAACTTTACATTTTCCATAATTGTATACATATTGTAATTTAACTATGCAAAAATAATCAATCATCTTTGTGACCCAAAGGCAGTTATTATAGAAAGTTTTTAGTTATATAAAAAAACAAATTATCATTTATTAGTCAATTCCCAATATAAAAGTTAGTCTCTTGAAATACATAACACATTTGTATACATGTAAAAGTTTGCGGACATTTCTGTTTAAAATATGTTAGATTAAATTGTAGACACATACATGCGGAGTGCAGGTATGAGTTACCCGCACACCAGAGCATGCTCACTGATTTGAAACTTTTTCTAGGATTTACTTAAAGCCCATCTCACACAGCACACGAGGCTTATACGGTTGGCCACCCGTGTAAACCGTACATACAACCGAACTAACCGTGAGTTTAACCAAGTTACACTCAGGCTATTCGAGCGTATCCGTGCAAGTCGTGTATGATTTTTAAAACTTTAAAAAAAACTGGTACGGATGTAATGTCCGTGTATGACGTATAAACGACCGTACAAGACCGCAAGAGACCGTATTAGACCGTATATGCAACCGTATTTGAAGTCCACACCACGAGTGAGCCTAACCGTGCCAAGATCGTATATAAATCGTTTGGAATCGTTTCGAGACCGTCCCTAAATCTTACATCCAACACCCGATTAACATCCGAATGTCAAACGATCACGGTACGATTCACTCGAGTGCACAAACGGTTTCATACGATCGCCATTCGACCAATATGATTCAAGTACGAATCATACATGGCAGACACGGTAAAGTACGAGTATACACGGTCTTACACGGCCTCGTACGGTCTTACACGGCCTCTAAATCAGCATTAACTGCACAACGAAAGCTACAACTACCTGCTGCCACCCTCAGTTGCTAGATCTACCCAGAGTACTTGCTGCATCATACTAGAATGTATCCAAAGAAGAAGGTTCCATCGCACAGAAGGAATGCAAGAAGGGCCAACCAGGTCCGCCGACCACTCCAACTATCTAACCCGTACTTGGAACCGTGCAACAATCGTATGTATTCGTATGCAAATCGTGTTCAAACCTTGCTTGACCGAGTATATCCGTCCTATATTCGTACATGCTCGCGCTAAATTCGAGTCTAATTCGTGCAAACTAATACCTTGGCACGGTTGGAGCTAAATATTCGTACCAGTCAATCCTTGTATAACAGAGTATACCGCATGGGAACCGTGTGTCCAACCGTATTTTGTGTGAGACGGGCTTAAGTGACGACATAGAAAGGGATAACAATAAAAATGTCATATTCAGATGCTTGTTTATTAGTTCCATTTGTCTGGGGTTTCATATTGTTACACCATATTTTTGTCTATGATACAAGAGAGAAAGAACATTAAAACACTCGGCAAACTGATTAATACTCGGGGGCTACGACCTCCCCCTCGATAAAGTCAAATAGTGTCGTGTTTCGATGCTCTTTCTGTTACATAAATTAAACTTTGATAGCGAATGAATGAGTAAAATGTCATTTTAACGGTTATTGCGCATCAAATTGCATTGACAGATATCACGATGCTCTAAATCTGATGTGATGGATAACATGTACCATGTGTCTGCAGAGGAAAATATTCTTCTTCAACATTTCCACATCCTTTATTTGAATTGTTATGACCTGCATAATACACACACAAAAAGCATAAAGGGTAATGTATGAAACAAACGATAATCTGAACATATTTCTTGAAAAAATAAGTTTTTCATGCTTCCTAACTGAACAAAAAAAATGAGAAAAATGAACATGAATTCTGTTAATAATTAATTTATAAAAGATATCAAAAAAAAATTAATAGAATTTTCTAATTTTTTATATGATGAGTAAAATTAATTAGCAAATCCAAAAAGAAAAGTATATGTTTACGTGTTGGATTTTTTGTACAATGGCAGCTTCCATGGTAACCGTATATCACAAAACTGTCAAAATAGCCAAACTGTGTCATAGCCAAACTGTGTCATAAAAATGTTTAAGACAGCTTAATACACATACAACCAGCATAATGAGAATGATTAGAAATATCGAAAAATTTCTTAGATGAATTTTTTAAAGTGAATTCAAAACTATAAATAAAAATATATGTTGACTTGTTAGTTATTTTTTGTTTTTCTTTGTACACGGGCAGTTTCCATGATTACCGCATATGCCAACTGTCAAAATAACCACGCTTTCGTAAGAAAATCAGCGTTTTACTAGATGCACATTGTTATATATACAACATAAACATTTTGAAATATTAATTTATATTTCTTTTGATGTTATATGAAGTAAATGATACTGAAGATGCTTTTAAAACAAGTTATATCAGGCCATATTATTAATAACATACGAGATTCGGAGAACAGTAACAAGTATTCAGAAAAAATGAAAATTGGAACATTTTATTAAATATTTTGTTGTTGCTTATTCAATACTTTTTTTTAATTTCATTTAAAACTTCTTTGCCCACTTTTCTGCCACTAATGCTTCGTCACTACCACAAGGGGATATGGTAAGGCGCGCAGAATCATCATCAATGCTGTCGTACTAGTAATGCTAGGAGAAATACTTCATCTGATGTTTTCTAAACGACCCTCTTGTTCTTTTGAACCGATCTCCTCCTGAACATTTAGAAATATTTATTCTGTATTAATAACTCATTTTTTGTTTTTAGCGAAATTTAAACAGTTATCCGAGTTCTATTCAAATACCTTCTTTTTGAAGAATAATTATCCGTGATTATTTTTTTTGAAAGCGCATAACAATGCGCACAAAAGACTACCGAAAACGTTTTTTAAATAAAAGATGACTTTTACTCAATCTTTGTAAATTATCAATAAAGATCGATCTATTTCAAGCGCAATCTGTTTTGGTTTTGTTACGAAATCTTCATGACAGAGGAAATATATTTACGTTTTTTAATGTATACACGCGTATATATTTTAAATAATTTCTTTGTTTATTTGTCAACAATATCTTTGTTTAAAAATAATGAAGTATCTGACCTTCTATGGCGTGATTTAACGACTGAAATGCATCGTCGCATTATCTGTGTCATATATTGTAGGTGACATATGTCACGAAACTGTTCGTTCAACTTAAAAACAAAAACAGGAAGAATTTGTTTTATAGATATACCTAAGATGCGATGTCGTTCTGTTTACAGATGTCATGTGAAACCGACAGCGCATCGCGTCATAAGGGCGGAAGATTATCTTTAGCACACAACACATAAACAATTAAAACGTGTATAAACGTTCTGCTTAAGAATAACAAATAGTTTGCATTCAACTCTGCTTTCCTTTAAAGGGGCATTCCTTTAGATAAACTAAAATGTATTTCAGTGCAGGCAAACCTGAAAAAAATGTAATACGATTTTTAAAAAAGAAAAAAGATTCAAGATTAAATACTAATTTGTATGGAACGTCACAGCTGTCTTTTGTTCACGCATTTCGTGGTAACTTGTCAGTGGGAAATGTGAACTTCTGTTTTCAGCGTGTTTTCATGTCAAGACATAATGTTGACTTGTCTAAAAACCATTTGAATATGCCAATGTTCCGTGTGATATTGTTAAAAAAACGTCTTATTATGTTAAAAGAGCATGTGTTTGTAATGTGTAGATTGATTCCTTTTTTGTGTCGCCTTGAAAAGGCGACATATAGGGGTTACTTTTGTCGTCGTCGGTGTTCCCTAAGGCTTGTCTGCAGCATAACTCAGTCATTTTACCTCGGATTGACTCCAAACTTGGTATACATGCTTGTTTTAATAACCTAGAATCGTTACTCTGAACTCTTTAATTTTTGAGTTATTGCCCTTTGTTAATTTTCATAATTTTATTTTGTCCGGGCCATTATCCTAAACTATAATAGCTGTGGATTAGAAACTTCATAGGATGATAGATCTCATAAAATAAAAAGTGCAGTGCATAAAAATCGGTACTCTTAACTTCTTATTTTTTTGTGTTTTTGCCCTTTGTTAATTTTCATATTTTTTTATCCGGGCCACTTCTCATAAATTATAAAAGCTAGGGACTCGAAACTTTATAGGACGATAGATCTTGTTAAGAAAACGTGCAGTGTACTAGAACCGGTACGCTGAACATCTTTTTTTTTGTTGAGTTATTGTCCTATGTTAATTTTCTATTTTCTTTTTGTCCGGGTCATTTCTCATAAACTATAAAAAGCTATTGACTTCACTTGAAGCACAAATGTGTTTTCATCGGACATACTTTAAGAATTACTATATGATTTTTTGATAAAACTTATATGTACTGACATTTTCTACCGCGATATCATGTTCTGAATTTTGTGATTTGAAATGTATGTTATAATAATCATAGTTTTATAGAAGATTTCAAGCGTCCACTTTTGTCATGTTTTGAACTTAATTTATCCCTTAAGAACCACTTAGAATACTACTGTGAAAATTGACGCCATTAAATATATCTAAAATATGTCTAAACTTTGATTTGCTGTCTATTATCTTTATTGAAAGGTTAAATATAAGGATGTTGGAATAATTGATAAAAGTAAGTGCATTCAATTTACATAATCTTGTTTTGAAATTTTTTATCAAGATTTTTAAAACATGATTTTTTTTTCAAATGTTTAAATGACTGATCCTGTCTAACAATAGCAGTAAAAGATATACCTTATATAATTTTCTTTTGTTTAAACTGTCTGTCTTAAAAATAAAGACATGCCACATAATAGATTAGGTATGTTATACAATAGAATACAGAATAAAAACCCCGTGTCGTTAGTATTTACGCATTACATAAATTTCTACCTTGGAGACAAGGTCAGTTGATTTTATTCTTAAAATATTTGTTAATGTTGTTTTTTGTTGTTGTTGTTTTTTAATTTTGTTTTTTGGTCATAATAATAATACTGTTATTAGTTTGATGAATACATTAAATTGAACATTACCTTTCCTTTTTTAACATTTAGGTTCATTTCGTAATATACATTTTTGGTGTTATTATAACAAGATTTTTTTAAATTGTAACGCCAGAGACATAACACTACACATATACAAGTGGATTCTTTCCTTGTACAATTATTATTTTCGATAGTAGAGATTAATCAATGTTAGGTTGAACCTAATTTCTTTTTAATTAAACAAAAAGTCTTGTTTCCTTCTATTATCATATTCGATAAATAAAAGTGAGGAACAAGTGCGCTAAACTAGTGTTATACCCGCTTGAATGCACGCCCCTTTTTGGAGATATGCTAGAGGACTGATAAATAAAAATCCAAGATTTAAATTTTGAAAAACATTAATTCTTTATTCTGTGACAGTCAAGATTGAATATATTTTATATTACAATACATTATAAATAATTATAATAATTATTTAGTAATTGCAATATCTAAATTAACAAATACATGATATGGGGAATTTAACAATAACTCGCTTTGCATGTGAGAAGATACCGAGATCTTGGTCGATGATAAAAATCCTTAATCAACCGATACTTATAAAAATGAACTTTAAAATAGCTTTGAAATGAAACTGATGATTGAATAAAATCAACTATATCAATATAAATTATATGAAAAATATTACTTATGGAACAATTTATTAATAACTAAAATAATAGTATTTTATTTACAAATTACTTTATATTAAGTAAAGAACTTAGATTTAACATTTCTTATAAAGCAAAACTAAACTTTATACATTATCTTATGACATTTTACTTTACTTCTACAATAAGAAATATTCCAAGATCTCAGTTATTTAGGTTATAAAATACAATGATTATTTAATATGCATAGTATTGAAAAATCTACAATATATATATATATTAAAACATATTTGAGAGAAACAGCTTAAGATAAAATAAAACATATTTCTTACAGTGAAACATTGAATGAAGAACAGCAGATATATAGAAAAATAAATAACTCAACATACCTGATAAACAAAAATCCAAGATTTAAATTTTGAAAAACATTAATTCTTTATTCTGTGACAGTCAAGATGGAATATGACTTCACAGAATTTCTGACCAGTATATATATATATACAAACAAGACAGTGAAGCAGATTTAATCATAAAGGAAGATATTGACACATTTAAAAAGGGAAAGGAAATAAAACAATCACCTATTCAAAAGATATGTGATGGCAGATCTCATAATTATTACCTAAGGGCATAAAATCCCTGATCATATAAAAAGTATTGTCACCTAGAGCCATTAACATCCCTTTATATTTACCTTTAAGCAGGATATATTAATTTTGCATTTTAATCTGTAGATTTAATCTTAGTTATAATTTAAGTTTGACACATTTAATATGAAATGTGACAATAGTTGAAATAAAAATAATCAAGTACACAATTAAATGAATAAGAATAAAACTTCAGTAAGAAAGAGAGGTTAATATTTATAGATAAATTATACATTAAAGTATATGTGCATTAACTGTTTAAGACTTACAAAACAGACAAAAAAATACAAGATAAATTTAGATTATAACACTAGCTTGACATCTGATTTTGAATGCAAATTGATCTTAGTCATCTAGTTTACTCATTGTTTTAACGAAAGATACCAACCCCTGAAATTTGCCCTTAACGTATAATAACGTCAAGTTTGTTTTATAAAACTGCACGTTGGTAACGTCATTTTTCATTGGATAATCGTGACGTTTATATAGTTTTATATACACGGCTGCTGTCGATTCATGAAGAAATCTTACTTTTTCTCTAAAAATGATGCTTGGGTTATATTTACAACGGCTCGGGTTATATTTACAAATAGCCGTTTATATAGGGCCATATAACCTGTCAACGATCTTTATAACTAATAATATAACCGTACAGTATATCATCCCCTCGATACGTGTGCATCGTAAAGGAGGCAAATGACATCGGCGGAAGATTTGGAGCTTGCTTAAAATTTTAACAAAGGAAACGATGACGTGTTAAGATCCTAGCGTTGTTTGTGAACGTATAAAACAAAGAATTAACAACAAACGTAACGAGAACCAATTTATTTTCACACAGTTATCAAAATTACATTGTTACATGATATACACGTCGTTTTTCCATTGGTTTGAATAAGACGGAACAAAATCACCAACGGAAGAACGGTCGCCGATATAGGACAACCATATTCTTTCGGGTATATAAGAAGGAAAAACTTAGTTACAATAGTTACAAATCTTATCATTCGCTAGTGATTAATACCATGCTGATAAGTATGGTGGCTGATTTGTGCCAAAAAGTCGAGAATAAACAAGTTAAAATAGCGGGGGGGGGGGAGGAGCGAGAGCAAGCTTATTAGCTGGGTCGCGTGGCGAAGTTTTATTTCTTAAATCTCGCTCCGCGACTCAGCGGGGCGACGTTTTATTTATTAGATTTATGATATTTTTTAAAACAATTGAAACGGCTCTTAAAAAAGTTTTTATGACATTTTAAGATATATAAACAGTTAAAATCATTATCAAAAAGTTTTTATTTCGTCATTTTTGTGAAGTTAGTGGCATTTTCTATAAACCATTTTAGCGGCTCGTAATGAACATTTGAAGAAATTTCTTTCAATGTAAGGCTGCACGCCTCCAGATTCATACTATTTTTCGTGAAAAGTTTGAAAATGTATTAAATAGTAAGATATTGCGAAGTGAAGGAAGTAAATATCTTTTAAATTTGCAAACGGCACTAACAGACCATAAAAAATACGGAAAAAATAATATATATATATATATATATATATATATATATATATATATATATATATATATATATATATATATATATATATATATATATATATATATATATTATTTTATTTTTATTTTAACATATTATCGTTAATATTTAAAAGATATTTTAAAATCCTGAAAATAAGATTATCTTGCATGAAAAGACTCAATAAAAGAGAGTCTATATTACATTGCTCTCGATATATCCCCCATTTCCAATGAATGACAACATATCAGCTAGAAATATAGTAGACACATTTCTATAAGTACAAAGCTTTTGGCGGACAGGCGCTTACTACACAAAAAATTAATAAAATCAAAAACAATTTTACAATTATTTTCTGCTTAAGATATATCTCTTAAATGACACCATTAAAAGGTGGATCTTTAAGTGCAATTGCAAAAATTGTTGTCTTGATGGGTAACAAGTCTTTAATTGGCAAGGGCACTGGAGACAATCACCATGTCAGCTTTGTGTGGTAGTGAAACAAGCTCGTTTATCAACCGAAAAATCGAAGGGGATGAACAATTATTGATACATGTATATTACATTTATAATATACGAAGACTTTGCAGTTATAGCATTAAAGGGATACTCAGGCAAAATAATGACAAAAATATTAAAATGATCTTGTTTACTAAAATCACACTAAAATGACATTTCTTAAAGTCCCTGCATGAATTTCTGTTTAAATTCTATGTAATTTGGTTTTGAAGCTTAAATATATCTATATATGTTGAACGAAATTTAGACGACGACAGATTCAGCGAATAGTTTAAAAACAAGTCATGCGATTTGAACAAACCCTGTAAGTTACAATAACAGGTATTGTGGATATTGTATGATTGAAACAAATCTAAGTAATTGATTTGACATGTTCTTTAACCTTTTCAGAGTACACAGTGACAACTATTGTGCAATCTTAGCGCTGTAACCTGACCCACGCGGGTCAAGTTAGGAAAACACCATTTTATTCTTTATATGGAGAAAAGTGTTGTTCCTTTGACTGTTTAGTGTTAATTTTGAGGGCATTTACAGAATAATGAATGAAAAATTCAAAACTAAGAAATGAAAATTTTGCCTGTGTCTCCCTTTAAGATTGTCTAGCGTATAGAAGTAGAATGCTAGTCATGTGTGCAAGCAGTTGTTAGTTCAGTAACAAGTTGTTGTTTTTTGTTGTTTTTTTTCCTTTGCAGCACGTATAATAATATTATAAGACTAGTGTAATAAAATAGTAGATCTATGAAATATCAAATCATGTTTTAAGCACTACTGGGTTTAACACCGAGTTATAATAGTATTTCAGTAATATCATGGCGGAAAATAGCCGACTTTTCCTCTGAACCAAATGTGTAGAACGGATTATTTCATATTTAATCGTATACTAGTACTTAATTGGTCAGTAATACAGGAAAGTCAGTGTGATGGACCGAGCACTGAAATTTGACCAAAAATGTGTAAGAATCGGCGTAAAAAAAGATAAAATAAACTGACAATGTTGATTAATTAAGGATCTAAGAGGGGACATTTAATTCTGATCTTGACCTTGATATCTTTGATGAAATATCTCATTTAAGGACAGCAGTCTAACAAAGAAATCTTTAAATATGTCTTGTATATCTCAACTAAGCTGGAAAACTGGAGACAACTTCTCTTTGGACCTAATTTAACATTGAAAACGTCGATTCTGGTGACGTTTTGTGCATTCTAACCTAAAACAGATGCCCACAAGTCTTCAGCGTAAATTATTATCTGAAAGTCTTCATATAAACGAAGATATACCCTTTTTTGCTTTAATCCTCGTTGTGAGCACCATAACTCGTTGTGAGCAAGACAAGCGCAGTGGCGTGTATGGTTTTAATATGTAATTCAGATGGTGAAAAATATAATTTTCAATCTACCACAGCAAATTAAAACGTTTTTGCACAGGCAGCATTTCTTTGCAAGACTTTGTGCATACTCCAAAGGGAGGCATATTAGTTTTGAACTGTCCGTCTGTCAGTCCGTCAATCTGTCCGAAAACTTTAACATTGGCCATAACTTCCTTATTAGTAAACGGATTTGATTCATATTTGAACACAACCTCCTTAGCACCTTCTACGAACCTGTATTTTTTTACCTTGACCCTGAAATGGCCTTTACCTTGAAGGTCATATTGTCCAAAAACATTTAAGATTGGCCATAATGTCCTGGCATAATGTTTAGGTACAACACATCTTTGGGACAAGGCCTTTCAACTATCCTATATTCTTTTGACCTTGACCCCTGAATGACCTTCACCTTGAAGGTCAAATTGTCCAAAAACTTAAAAATTGGTCATAACTTCCTTATTAGTATACGGATTCTACTCATATTTTGAAAAACAACCCCTTTAGGCAAGACCTTCAAACTGATCTATTTTTTTTACTTGTACGTGAATGACTTTCTAGAACATCCAAAAACTTTAACATTGGTCATAACTTCTTTATAAGTAAAAATGGAATTAATTCATATTTGAACACAATGCCCCTTTGGACAAGACCTTCCAACTGACTATTATTTATTTCACCTTGACCTTGAATTACCTTCACATTGAAGATCTAAATTGTTCAAAAAAAATAATCTATCTGGTCTATAAATCAAAGGACAAAGCACCACTTTAGGGCATTGTCAACTTACCGTGATAGTTCTTGTTTACATAACTTGGTCAGTCTTCAGCTCAGGATAAACACATGTATGTGTGTATCACACAGATTGTGAGATTGTTGAAATATTCATAAACACCCCGTGATGTTCACTCGTGCCACACTAGAGTATACGAAATAAAATACCTGATTTACCTCCACTGATTAGTTCTTCTGTTAATCTGATGACTAGTGAATATGAAGAATAATTTTCAAAAAAAAAAAGAAAAAGAAAAAGAAGAACTATTGCAAAGAAAAACTATTGTACAAAACGTTTTGATTGCTTTTGGTAGATTGAAAATTGTATTCTTGCCATTTGAATTACATATTAAAACCAGACAAGCACTGCGCTTGTCTTGCTCACAACGAGGTTATGGTGCTCAAAACGAGGATTAAAGCAAAAAAGAGTATATCTTCGTTTCTACGAAGACTTTCAGATAATAATTTATGCTGAAGACTTGTGGGCATCTGTTTGAGGTTAGAATGCACAAAACGTCACCAGAATCGACGTTTTCAATGTTAAATTAGGTCCAAAGAGAAGTTGTCTCCAGTTTTCCAGCTACCCCGAGTGACTGCGCGCACGGTATTTCCATCACATTGTCCACCAACAGGCAATATCTTTACATGTGCATACTCGGAAAACACATCGCTAGCTAACTGCATTCCGATATATTTACATAAATGTCTTTAATCTTCAAAAATTATGAAAAACTCACCTTGTTTATCGTGTCACTCGTCATAGATGGGTGCTCACAACGAGGAACGGAAATTGCTCACAACATTTTTACCGATGGACATTTTTCACTCGTTGTGAGTTAAACGGGCGTGTAAGTGGAGGCCCAGATATTCTTCTGTACTTATAATATTATGTCCACACCACTGTGCGAACTTTAATTTCCATAGTTTTGTTTTCTGTTATCTTGTTTGTCGATAACACGGTTTATGTTACGGAAGTTGCGTGAGTGGGTTGAAAAGATTGTTTGTTAAACCAATCGGTTATACTTTAATTTAACAATGAATAGAAATGTACATAGAAAACATATCTTTCACAAGCTTTGAAGAAAAACTTAAATCTTAAAGGCACATTATGTCTCAGAAATAAATAATTGTTTCAATCGTTAGGAAAGGAGAAACTAGTTCCCTACCGGTTTAACCTATGGGACTTTAGGTTAACCCTCCGCCCGTCTGTCCGTCTGGACGTACGAACCCAGAGGTACTTGTGTGACTTGGAAAACAATGGGTAACAGTAAAATCTCTTTGATCCTATTCATTCCGTTTTTACTTGTGTGTCTTTTTTAAAGCCTTTTGTGACTAAGAATGGCTAAAAGGATCAAAGGAAAACTCACATAAGTACCATTTCGTAAGTACGTCCATATGTCAGTCCGCTGTTCACAAAACTGGATCCCGTGATAACTCAAAAAGTAGTTGCACAAGACTTAAAAAAGACACACAAGTAAAAACGGAATGAATAGGATCAAAGAGATTTTACTGTTACCCATTGTTTTCCAAGTCACACAAGTACCTCTGGGTTCGTACGTCCATCCATCAGTCCGTCCGTTCACAAAACTTGATCCCGCGGTAACACAAAAAGTAGTTAAAACAGTTTTATGAAATTTGATATATGGGTGGAATACAGTCTAGAAATTATGTACGTCTATTTCTTTACTTCCTATTTTGAAAACTGGTTGCTATTGGCAAAAAATAGTTTGTAAAATATGGCACATATGTCATTGAACGCCGCCCTACCTTGTTGATATTGTTTTTTCATAATATAAACACAAAATCTAGATCCCTTGATAACAAAAGAAGACAAGAAAATATTTTTATGAAACTTGAAATATGCATTGATGGCAGTCTAAAGATAATCCACATCTTTTTTTCCCTATGTTAAATTTTTTTGCCACTTTTGCAACATATAGGCTAAAAATATGGCAAATAAATATTTTTTTGATACCTCAAAAAATACTAGAAATATGTACTTGAAATATTGATAGTTTGCAGTATGGAGATAATACATATCATTTTAATCTTGACTAGACTATAGGGAATATATTGAGAGCTAGCGTCGGCGACCTCGTCAAGATTCCTGATTCAAGTTACTTCGCCGTTTCACTTTAAGTTTTTTTTTATTTTCTTATGTATTTACTTCAAACTTCATAATCTTCCGATCATCAACCACATCGTATGTGACAAAGTTTAAAACTCTAGCCCAAAAATTATCTGAATTACTCCCCCCCCCCCCTTTTTGAACTTAGATTTTTCATGAAAAGAAATATTTTGTTTCGTTTTTTAAATACAATGTTACTTCTTTATTGCTCTATGTATATACTTCAACCTTCATATATATGTTTCTTATTATCACTCTTATCATATTTGAGAAATTCAATACTCTTGCTGGACTATTTCTAGAATTATGTCACCCTTGAACTAAGGTTTATTGAAAATGCGACATAAAGGGGTTACTTTTTTTCTAGAAATTATTAGTTTTTCCTTAAACTTCTTCCTTTCTTATAGGATTTACTTCAAATTCCCATATCATAATAATATGACAAGGTTTATAAATCTAGCGTCCATATTTCGAGAATTATCTCCTCCTTAAACTTGCTTTTCCTTATTCATTCCTTAACTTTTTTATTTCTTCATGGATTTACTTCAAATTTAAAATAAACATTCATGATCAACACCTACAGCATATGTGTAAAGATTTATAAGCTTATCGCCTGTGTTACCATGATTATCATCATTCAGAGCGTCAAAACAAAAAACAAAGTTCAATATTTAAAAAAAAAAGATCGCGATACTGAAATAAGACGTGGAATGGTCCAAGTATGTGCTACCGATTCATTTCCGAAGGGTTTTCTTGTTTGTATTGTCCTTAGTTTTCTTTGTTTTATCCTTAGTTTTCCCTAGGTTGTTAGGCTACTAGGCTGCTTACTTCACAAATTTCGAAGCGTCTTAATAAAAAAACAAAGATCAATATTTAAAAAAATAAAGATCGCTATACTGAAATAAGACGTGAAATTGTCAAAGTATGTGTTACCAATTCATATCCGACGGTTTTTATGTTTGTACTATCCTCCTGCTAGGCTGCTAACTTCACAAATTTCAAAGCGTCAGAATGAAAAAATTATGTAAAGATGAAGTTCAACATCTTCAAAGATTAAGATCACAATGATCTAAAGAAGTGCTACTAATGTATTTCCGATTGTTTTCATGTGTGTACTATTCTTAGTTCTCTTAAGGCTGCTAGGCTCCTATGCTGCCAACCTCAGGCTGCTAGGCTCCTAGGCTGCTTGGCTGCTAGGCTGTTAGGCTGCCAACTTCACGAATATAGAAGTGAAATGGTTTTATTTCATTAGAAGTGAAATAAAATGACATATTTGATGTCGGTAAAATACACCGGTCAGTGATTTTAGGAATTCTGGCGCTTGTTTAGGTGATGTTACCACATAACATATCTTCGCATCAATTTCCCCTTTTTAAGCAGGATAGTTTTTAATTTTGTTTTTTTTAACCCCTCAAGTTTAAGATTTGTTATTGTTATTTAAAATGATTGTTGTTATTATTATTATTATTATTGTAGCGTTACTCGCCCTTCAGTCAAAATTTGCCCTTAACAACCCTAACTGACGGTCATGTCAAACTCAACATTAAAAAAGAGTGGAGACGATCTGCAACGTAAACGTGAAAAAATAGAACGAAAATGGCACATCGGACGGGTATGATTATCATTTTTATTATCTATATGCATTTCAAGAAATCGGGCATATGCAATATAAACACGGGGAAGGAACTGTTACACAGCGGTTGGAGTTCTTCTGATAACTTGTCAAGAATTCCTCTGGCAACTGTCACGGGGTTCGTCTGAAACTTCTGTATATAACAAGAAACACTCGTTAAACACTCCATTTTCATCTTAATGTCGTGGAACCAGGCTAAAATTTAATCAACACTTTGTCTCCACCTAACGGGGACTGTTTTACATTAAGACAAAACGCATTTATTTCTTTTATGCCTTAAATACTATGTGTTTCACATTTAATGTTTTATTGTTGTTCATTTGCTTAAAATGCTCCCCGAAAAAAATCGGGGGAGCATATAGTCGCTGGGTTGTCCGTCCGTACGTACGTCCCAAATTCGTGTCCGCCCATAATTTTACAACTAGTTCACAGAAATGATCACCTTATTGAGACGACGTGTCTTGCGCAACATTTTTAGTCGCTTCATTGAAGGTCAAGGTCACAGTTTGACCTTGCAGCAAAATAGTGTCCGGCCCATAACTTCGTTACTTATTTACACTTTAAACTTTGTCCGGGACATTACTCTAAAGCTATAAGAGGTATCAACATGAAACTTTGTAGGTATATAAATCTCATTGAGTAGGTGTGCGGTGCATATGAAGTGCAACTCTGCCTTGCCTTATCTTTTAATTATTGCCCTTTGTTTATTTTTACGCTTAGTACTTTGTCCGGGACATAACTCTTAAACTATGAGAGGTATGAACATAAAACTTTGTAGGTAGATAGATCTCATTAAATAGGTGTGCAGTGCACAAGAACTGCTACTCTGAATTGTCATTTTTTTCAATTATTGCCCTTTGTTTATTTTACACTTTGAACTTTGTCCGGGATATTACTCTAAAACTATAAGAGATATTAACATGGAACTTTGTTGGTAAATAGATCTCGTAGTGTAGAAGTGCCGTTCAAAAGAACAATAACTCTGTCTTGCTAAATTTTTGAGTTATTGCCCTTTGTTTATTTTTACACTTTGAACTTTGTCCGGGACATTACTCTTAAACTATAAGAGATATCGACGGGAAACTTTGCAGGTAGATAGATCTCATTGTGTAGAAGTCCATTGCTAAAGAACTATAGATATGTCTTGCCTAATTTTGGAGATATTGCCCATGTGTTCATTTTTACACTTCGAACCTTGTCCGCGACATAACTCTAAAATTAAAAGAGATATCAACATGAAACTGTGTAGGTAGATAGATCTCAATTTGTTTGATTTGCAATGTTAAAGAACCATAAATATGTCATGCCTAATGTTGGAGATATTGCCATTTGTTCATTTTTACACTTTGAACTTTGTCCACAACATTACTCTCAAATTATAAGAGTATCAACATGAAACTTTCTAGGTAGATAGATCTCATTGTGTAGATGTGCATTGAGAACCGAAAGTCTTCCTTGCCTTATTTTAAAGTTATTGTCCTTTGTTTATTTTTACTTTTTGACTTCTGTCCTGGACTAGCGGTAAAACTATAAGAAATATCAACACGAAACTTTATAGGTAGATAGATCTCAATTGAATAGAAAGTGCAGTGCAAAGAATTATAACTCTGTCTGCCTAATTTTGAAGTTGTTGCCCTCTGCTCATTTTTAGCTCACCTGTCACAAAGTGACATGGTGAGCTTTTGTGATTGCTATCGGTTCAGCGTCCGTCCGACCGGCGTCCGTCCGTCGTCGGTCCGTCATCAGTTCGTCCGTCTGTAAACTAAATGACCAGGGGGTCATTGATTTTCCTTATTTGTATATAGTTAAAGCTTTTTAAATCCTCTTATAAAAAATAAAAATAGCTAGAACTTAGATATTAAGCATGAAACATCTTATAGTGGGTATCTATCAAGTTTGTGCAAATAATAGTCCTGGGGTAAAAATTTGCCCTGTCCCAGGGTGTCATTGTTTTTCCCTTTATGTATAAAGTACAATAATATAGTAATTTCAAATAAAAGCCCCAAAGAGCTAGAGCTTAGATATTTAGCATGAAACATCTTCTAATGGGTGTCTACCAAGCCTCCGGGGTGGGGATGTCATAGTGGGCATAGTGGGTATCTATCAAGTTTGTTCAAATAATAGTCCTGGGGTAAAAATTGACCCTGTGCCAGGGGGTCATTGTTTTTCCCTTTATGTATAAGAACAATAATACAGTAATTTTAAAACTTCTTATAAAAGCCCAAAAGAGCTAGAGCTTAGATATTTAGCATGAAACATTTTCTAATTGGTGTCTACCAAGTTTGTTCAAGTAAAAGCCCTGAGTTCGAAATTGGCCCCTGCGGGGTGTGGATGTCACTGTTTTTCGCTAAATGTATATAGTAAAAATATTAAAAATTAAAATCCACAAAGAGCTAGAGCTTAGACATTTATCATGAAACATCTTCTAATGGGTGACTACCAAGTTTGTTTAAAATAAAAGCCCCTGGTTTAAAATTGACTTTGGCCCAGGGGTCTATGTACAGGTGAGCGATTTCAGGACCATAATGACCCTCTTGTATACATGGTATACGTTTCTTTGTCCAAAACCTACTCTGGGAGCATCACCCGGTTCAACCGGTTCTTGTATAAGATAAGGCACCCTAATGAAACTGTGATTTGACACCGTTGGACAGTTGAACGCTTTAAAGGAAACATGTATGTAAAATTTGACCAATGTTTACAGTATGGCTTATGAGTTATGGACATTTTTCTAAACTAAACATTTGCTATTAGAAGGGCTCTTTTTAGAAATGAGGAAACTCTAAAAAATCTAGTAGAATATTATCATTATGAAGAAAGTTTTCCTATTGATCATTGTTAAGAAACAAATAATAATCACACGAGCAAAATGATTGTTTCTACACAAAATTTTAGAAATAATTATAAAATTGTTAACCTACCCTATCAACGTTAAACACTTATTTGACCTGACCCATTTTTAAAAAGCCTCATTCAAGAATTTACCACAATATGGCGATGTTTTCAAAGTATGCCTAAATTTTCAAAAAAGTATATTGGTAGACCTTGCAAAATATGAAATACTTTTATTGTGTAGTTTTCATTTAATTGAAAATATCAGGTGCCATATTTGCTTTGAATTTGGCACAACTTAACATATTAAAACATACGATTATCATATGAGTAAAATCAATGACATTTTTTTTCTCCTAAAGGGATCGTATAGATAAATTTTTAAAAGGAAAAAGGATTTTCCTTAACGTTTATACATGTATATAATACATGTAACCTCTATGTGTTACCTTGACCTTTGACCTGGAAACTTAGATGACGTGCATGACACTGCTTCTTATAGTGGGGAACATTTGTGTGATGTATTTCATTAGAATACCTCCATATATGTAGGATATGTGCTCCAAACAGAATATCTATATTTTGTCATATTTACTGACATTGACTGTCATCTTTATTGACCTTGACCTTGCATGTATGAACCTTAATTACAAGTTTCACACCAGTAGTCATTATAATGACCATTTTTGTTTCAATCACTCAATTAGTTATGACTAAATGGTCCGATTTCACATTTTCATATTTTCATCTGATATTTGACCCCCATGAGTGACCTTGACCTTGGCCTCAGAGCCCTGAATTATGCATCTGACACTCCCCTTCACAACTGTGAACATTAATGCAAAGGTATATTGAAATCCCTCCAAGCGTTCTTTAAATACCTCTAAGTGTGACCTTGACATTTGACCGAGAGACATAGTTCATACGCATGACACTGCTTCTCATAGTCATTGGCATGTAGTTTTATTAGCATCCCTACATATCATATCATAGGAGATATCCTCAGGTAATAATCTCTAACGAGACCTTTACTATCGTATTTAGTGACTTTTATTTTGCATATATTAAACTAAATTACATGTTTCACACCAGTAGTCATGATAATGACCATTTGTAATTCAATCCATCAATAAATGATAACTTAATGATCTGAATACCCATTTCCGAATTTTTATCTGAAATTCGAGCCCTTTAAGTGACGTTGACTTTGGCCGCAGGGATCTTAATTTTGCACGCGACACTCCGCCCCACAATGTTGGACATTTTGCCAAGTTATATTGAAATCCCTATATGCATGTATACGTTTTGCTCCAGACAAACGTTTTTCAATGACCTTTATGATTGACTTTGACCTTCGACATAACGACTCGGTTTATCAGCGCGACAACGCTTCTTTTAGTGGTGAACATTTCTATGAAGCTTCATTAAAATTTCTGCATGCATGTAGGGGATATGCTCCTGATATAGGGGAAAACTTTAATACGACTCGTTTTTCAAACGGGCATATAAAAGTCACACGATCATGATATGGATATGAAGTCTTATTTCATATAAAGGCACGGCTTGCTCGAAAAACAAAAGAAGTAATTTCAATGACATATGGATTTGCTATAATTAAATGAGTGACATTTTACAAATTTACATGATACACAAGTTGAGTATAGCAGTGGCGTACGAAATAAATTTTGAGTCATACAACTAGAAAGATAGGCTTAGGAATTAATGCCTGTGTAACGTTCGTTGTTCTTATTGTAAATTCTAATGTACTTAAATTTCTTATGGCATGCTTACATTTTGTTGAAATAAAAGCAACAACATTTTGTGTTTGGGTCATCTATAATAATACGCTGTTACAAATTGTTTTTCTCAGATGGTTATAATTATAAAACACAATTAGATACAAACTTAAAATATATAGCAGAAAATGCATCCATTTGCTGTTTTTTATTCAGGATTTTGTTATTGTACCAGACCAGTTTTGTTAAGATATGAAAGATAAAGTCGACAAAACAAAACCGAGAAGTCACTACATGTTCTCACTTCTGATTAATATTTCTCAACACGATTCAGTGTAATTCAAGATAATGGCAAAACTTACGGAAGCTTATCAGTGCCTCCACTTATCTAAAAGTTTCTTCTTTGCGTCTTACTAAATATTTTAGCAAAGTCGTGAAATCAAGAAGTTTCGACTGGATTTTTGTCGAAGAGACAAAAGCTTCAAACATATCTAGAAAAATTCTGTTGCAATGCCTAAAAGCTTCTCATCTTTGTCAGTTTATTTTATTGAGAAATGCAAAAACATCTTATCAATGCGAATAAAAATAAGTCGACTTAGCGCAAAATATCTCAACAACTGTAGGCACTGATACGCTTCCGTACAAAACTTGCTTGAATAAAGTTAATATCATATCTAAATGATTGTAGATTGTAGGTCTTGATTGTTTCTATAATTTCAAATTTGAATATAGTCATTTTTGTTACAACTCAATGAAAAAAGGGATATCTTTCAAAAGGAAATTCTTACCAACATAAGACCTGACAAATCGATGAAAATTAAAAGCAAGTTTATTTCCATTTGTGGGTTCAGCTTACTTTAGCAGGATTTTTCTTGTTTTCTTCTAAACTGTAATTTTATTGTTTAACAGGCATGTGTTTGTCACAAAGGAGGTTTCCAACACGAACACTTGAGTAAGAAGAATTGTCTTAATTGCACCGGGTAGGTACACGTTGACAAAACGGGATAATATTGTAAATTGACAAGTTTTTGCAGAATAAATAAACAAATGCACCATTGATTTTAAACAAAATAAACGATCAATTAAACAAGTAAGTGCCCTACTGATTTGTTTCAAAAAGAAAAGGTGTTTCACAAGTGCAATTTGCAATTGTATTAGAATTAACTGAATTATATTCTATTTAGTTTAATTTTTTGAGAAACCTTAAAATTTTTTGCATACGGGATCAACAAAGGAAAATATTTTCAAAAAATAAATCTTAGAAAAGCTGATGAACATTAAAAAGCATTTAAATTCTTTTTTATTCGAAAATTTTAAAACCCTTTGAGCATATTTCGGCATTTTTTTCCCGCTGAAATTTTCCCTTTTTTAAAAATCTGGATTCAATATTTTAAATTTTTTCCGTAGAAATTTTTTTATTAAAATTTTTAGATTTGTAAATTTTTTTTCTAAAAAATAAATGTTCCCGTACTTTTAAGTTTTAAAATTTTTGATGACTGAAAAACCCTTTGTTACATGTATAAATAACAGTGGGACGCTTTTGGGAAAAAAAAAAGGAAAAGGGTGCACAAATTATTGAAGACAAGGGTCTGAATTAGAGCCGTAAAAAAACAAAGGGGAAAAAAAATTTTAAGCTGAAACAAACAAAAGATTTAAAAAAAAACACGATAGAATTTGAAAAGGGAAAAAGCTTGAATTGGAAAATCCAGCCCAATTTTTGGGGGGGAGCTGGGTTTGGACTGGGTTTAAAGGGTTTCGCCCTTATAATTTAAATAAACCAAAGGGGATATATTTAAATATTTTAAAATTTCAATTTTTCTGAAAAATGTATATTTTTTCAATAGTTTGGTTTTTTAAATTTAAGGTTTAAATTTAAAAAATTAGAAATTTTCAAAAAGTAAAAACTGTCCGCAAGTAGCTTAAAAAATTTATTGCCTTGCCCTTTTTTTTCATTCTTTATTTAAATTTAAAGAACTGGTTTTTAATATTTGAAATTAAACAGGGTTTTTTCGCAAAATCGGAAAAGGTTTGTACGGAATTTCCCATTTCGTCCACAAAATTTCGCGTTAGTTAACAACGCGATTTTTACATTGTAAGTCTGATTACTACGGAATGCGTTAGGGGCCACTCGCCCTATTAATGGTTTGATCTGAAACGCCGATAGTCGAAAGTAACGATGGTGAAAAACGCGAAATCACTGGAACTACCGATTGGTCGAAAACGCGATAGCTACGAATGATGAAATCACGAAAAACCTACGGATATGAAAACGCGATAGACGATGATGAAAAAACGAAACAGTACGATAGTGAAAACGCGATAGTAAGATGATAAAACTACGACAGTATCGATGATGAAAACGCGATATGTTATCGATGGTGAAAACGCGATAGTACGATGATGAAAACACGACAGTACGATTATGAAAAACGCGAAAATCGTGAATATTACGATTGGTGAAAACGCGAAAAGTACGATGATGAAAACACGATAGTTTATCGTATTATCATCATCGTACTGTCGTATAATCGTGTTTTCGTTATCGTACTGTCGTGTTTTCATCATCGTACTGTCGCGTTTTCACCATCGTAGTTTCGTGATTCCGCGTTTTCATCATCGTACTGTCGAGTATAGCGTTTCAGATCAAACCATTCATAGGCGATGGCCCTAACGGCATTCCGTAACTAATAGACTGTCTATTCGCTTTTTTAATGTCTATAAATCATGAAAATATACCTCAAACATATGCAGAAGCAGGTGTCCATGTCTAACACTATACTGTTGTTACATTATGGACAAATGTCATATCAGTGATGACAAAAAAACGGTCAAGAAAAAACTCATGCAAATGGCATTTATACAAAATAAACTGTACAGAACATGTATGTTACAGAAATCATCTTAACAGGTGTGGAAGTGCAGGATAGTACGGAAGCGCCCTGGTGCCTATTCAACATGTTCTTTGAAAAAAGATAATTCCTACGTAGGAGATAGAAAGCCTAATTAGGAGTTTATAAGTCATACGTAGGTCGTTATAAGTCCTACGTAAGGGATAAAAAAAGAATAAGAAGGAGTTTATAACTCCTACGTATGACTTTGTAAGTTCTATGTAGTACTTTGTAACTCCTACATAGGACTTTTAAACTCCTACGTAGGACTTTATAAGTTCTATGTAGGACTTTGTAACTCTTACGTAGGACTTTATAACTCCTACATAGGAGATGAAAAGCCTAATTAGGACTTTGATTCTGTATTATGTTCGTTTTGTTATATTAAATTATAGAAAAAAAATGTATGGGGTTTAACCCCTTGTTTCAAAGTAGATCATAATTCATTTTATACTTATGCATGCACAATGCTTCGCGAATCGCAACTTTTCGGAGTTGAACCATGACACTTCACCCCCCCCCCCCCCCCTCTGCCCCTATAAGTAAAAAATCAGTGCTACGTCTAGTTGCAACCAATCATATTTTAAGCATTTTCCATTTCAATGATTTTGTCAAAAGTTATGACCCTCTTACTGATTGTTGTTATAATTCTGATTGAAGATCAGGAAATCACAATGCTGATATTCAATCTCTGGGCACAGCGTTTCACGACATAACCTAACAACAATATTCTCAAAACAGCTTTTAAACGAAAAAAATTATTCTATTTTTGTTAAAGTATCTTAACAAGTTACAACGCATTCAAAGTTTAAAAGTAGCGTTGGGTTTATAAAAATTTACAATAAATGCAAAATTTCAAAAATTACGGGGATAAATTTGATTTTATCGATAAATTGCAACTTTTACGACGTCATAACCGAATATTTCCCAAAAACAAATTACAAAAAATAAATTGAATTTCGAAAAGGGGAAAAAATATACATGTAAACTTTTTGGGGCAAAAGTTTTTTGGCAAATTATTTCCCTCAATTTTAAAAACGGGTTTTATCGTAAAAAAAAATTTCCCTCGAAATCAATAAAATTACATCCCCTTTAAAAAAATTTCTACATTTAGAATTTTTTAAATTTTTTTTTGGTTTTCTTAGTTAAATTCCCGGGGTCGGGATAACCGCTCTTTTAGGGTTGAGGGGTCGGGGGTTAAAATTCCATCGGGGGCAAAAATTTTAAAGGAATAGCCACAATTGAAAGGTTTTAAAATTAACATAAATATTTCTTTTGCAAAAACTCTGTTTTGCAAAAAGTCCTTTTGTATCAAATAAAAAACTTTTTAAAGTAAAAGCTAAAAAACGAAAGCCCTGAAACCATCGGTGCCCTAAAGATAATTATATAATAAAAAAACTTGCACAAAAAAAATTACAAAATTTTACAAAACATTTAGTTGAAAAGATCAGAAAAAAACCACAGAGCATCCAACCCCTTTTGATAATTTTTAAAATTTTCCCAAAAATTTCCCTTTTTAAAAACCTAATGCTATTTAAAGTAAAATTTTACGGGACTTTTGGAAAGCTAAAGTATTGCAATTATCACATTTTTTGGGGGTTAAAAAATTTTTGGGCGGGGTTTTTGGCCCCTTGAAAAAAAATTTTCAAAGAATTTTATTTATTTTTGTGCCAGCTACACAGAAATTGTAACTATACTGATTATGGCCCCTTAAATGGAAAAACATGTTTTGCCCTATTTTTATTTTTGTGTCTCCTGCACACAGCCACTGCCAGAAGCAATTGGCACTTGTGTATTACTGGCCTTTGTTTTTTCTTTATGTAACAGACATATGGAAGGTAAACTCTCTATTTACCGAAAATATTTTGTCTTTTCATTTCTCCTTTAAAATCAAGTTAATTGTATTTGTAAACATTGCGACTTTAAGCTATAATCAATAAATTGTGTTTTTATTCCAAATTTGTTAAGATAATATTTTAAAGTGTTTAATTTTGAATCAGTATATTTCATTTGTGTTAAATTGTTGAAGTGGTGATGTCACATTTTAACATATGCTTTAACTCACCGTAGGAACCCCAAGCTGGACAAAGGTGAGCATTTGTGATGGCAAAATTGTCTTTCAATTTCTTTAGAATTTTAAAAAACTGCATAATTGTTTTTTTTTAACCAAAATTCACAAGTTTTTTTCTGGGTGATTTTTTAAAAAAAGTGTATTTTATATTTAAGGTTCCTAAATAAGCAAAAGAAGAAACTAAGGGAAAAAAATAACTTTAAAACTGGAAATCTGGAAATTTCTCTCCATATCCACATTGCACCGAGCTTAGATAGTAAGAAATTTTGTATTTTGCTTTGGGTTGATTGAAACATTTAAATGAACAGGTCCTTGCCTTAAAATTTTTCTAACTCTTGGTTTACTGGAAATTTTATACTTGCGCGTAATTCTCTTTTTAAAACTGCAATCCGATTTTCTATTATTCAAAATGAGGATCTTTTGGGCCCTTTTGGGGGAAAAGTCTATTTTCCTTTTGTGGGAATTTACAAAGGGCCCAGACTTAAATTTTTGGACATGAATTTTAGTTTTTTAAACTTTATGTAAATTATTTTAAATTTCACCCCAAATATTTTTATAATGTCATTTGCATTGAAGAATTATGACCTCTAATACCCTTTAAAAGGCCCATTATGCAAAAAAAATATTTCTTTGTATCTCAAAATTTTTTTAATTGTTTTTTTTAAAATTTTCCCAAAAGCTACTTACTGGCCAATTATTTTAAACCCTGTTTTAAACCCTTCTGATGTTTTTGGGTCGGAAATTTAAAAATTTTTAGAAATTAAAGTTTTTAAAAAATTTCCACTGGCCTAATTACCAGTTAAAACCACTGTCCTTGCCATTGCTGTATTGAAAACTGCAACCACTTGCAACATTTCAATATTTCATTAAAAAATGTTAAGTGGCCAACTAGCTACTTAATGCATTAAACTCATAAATAGTAATCTGATGGCAAAAACTACTAAAAAATGCCAAGAGTTTTCTGTTACCAGTTTAATATGAGATAACTGACTTCATGAATCTTATATACAAGGTATGTAGTTCAGCAATATGATGAAGAAAATGTGAGTTTTGTTCCCATTTCAAGACAAGCATATCGATAAAGGTCAAGTATTGTATAATAAACACTTTCTATTATCTTTTTATAGTCGTCACCCATAATAGTAAATTTTAAAATTTTCGAAGATCTCCCCTACCTGAACAATTGTATTGTATTTCAGTGCAAATTATTAACAATGACTAAAAACCCAGCAATCCCCCTAACTCCATGGATCAGTCAGGGATCTACCTACCATTATTTTAAGACCTCTGTCAATTTAAATTTAAAGGGTGCCCAAACGAAAATGTTGGTTTTTTTTAGTTTGTAAACTTGACACCCAAAAAAACCACTTTGCCCCCAAATTATACAACAGCCAAAAATTTAAAATGGCAATGAATAATCCCTTTCAAGTAAAATTTAACACTGGTGAACTTTGTCCCCAAAAAGGGTTGTTTTTAAAAAAAGGAAAAACCAATAAAAGTATTTTTCCTGATAATTAGAAAAAAAATTTTAAAAGCTGAATTTAAAAAGCGGTAAAAAATCTATTAAACATCCCGTGACCCTTTCCAAATTTTTAAATTAGTAAGGGCTACAAAAAAATGAAAGAAATTTTGGGGAATAAGTAAAGACTATTTAAAACATTTAAAAAAAAGGTTATGGGTTTGGGATTTCAAGGGGATAATTCAAAAAAAAAATTTAAGAGTTTCAGTCTTTTACACTGCTCTGCTCTTACTGGGGTCTACAACTGTATGATTTTTGCGAGGGATCTTTTCTTGGGACAAATATATTTTTAAAATTCGGAAAACAAAAATTACCTTTTTTGCAAATTTTTAAAAAAAATTCCCCCGAATACTTGTTAAGTTATTTTCAAGGGGGAAATGACACAACGACAAGGGGTTTCCCGCATAAAAATTTTTGCCCAAATTTCTAAACTTTTGCGGCCCAAGATAATAAAAGGGAGACACAAGGACCCGCTTTATTGTATAGTATATTTGACAGAAAACCCAAATTTAAAAATACGTCCATTCATTTTTAAAACCTTTTCATCATTCAAAAAATAAAAACCCTTATTTTTGCCATTAAAAAAAATTACTAATTTTTTAAAAAATTTGCAATTTTTAAAAATGGAAAAAATAAATGACCCCCAAATTTCCCCCTAATATTTTTCTCAGTCAATTTAAATTTTTTCAACTTTGATTTTGCAAAATTTCGTAATTTTATTTTTCTAGACACTTTAGAAATTTTTAGTTAGTGGGGCTTTTGTTTAATTGAGGCCCCCATTTTTTTCTTTTAAAACCCATTTTTTTTGAGCAAAAACTATTTTAGAGATTTTTGAAATTTTTAAAAAATAAAGACAAACCCCTTTTAAATATTTTATTGTCTTGGGTTTTTAAATCAAATTTTAAATAACATATCTTTTTTTTAAAATTTTGAATGAAAAAAATAAATTTTCTCATTTCTATTTTTAAATTTTTTTCTGAAAGGCTTATTAAAAAAAATCAAAATCCTCAGGGTAAAAAAGGGGGGGTAAAAAATTGTACATTTAAAGGCCTACACGGTTTTTGATAATTATATATTCCTTTAAACCCCTGCAGTTTCAGCCCCGGGATAAAAATTAATGTTTCCAAATTACATGTAGAAAGGCATTTCTTCCCTTGTTTTTCCAGTAAAATTTTTAAAGTTCACCCTTTTATTTATAGATTTGGGGGTTAGAAACGTAGATTTTCCCTGTTTTCCGAATTCAATAAATTTGGGAAAAAAATTATGATCTTTTGTACCTTTAAATTTAAAAAAAAAAAAACATAATATTTTTTATTTTTTTAATTTGTATACTTTTAAATCCCAGATAAAGTTTTGTCCCTTTAAAATTTTTCTGAATGATGAATACCCCCAAATTTTTTTAAAGGGGGTAAGTATGGTTGACCTAGTATCAGTTTTAATTTTTTTCAAAAACCAAAAACACAACTGTAAAATTTTTTTTGTTTTTACCGTTTATATTGGGCAAAAAAACAAAAAAGTAGAAATTTGAGGGAAAAAATGTTAGATTGGTTTAAATTTCCTAAGCCATCAACTAATGGAGCATTTAATTTTAATCAATTGGGGTATATTTTTCAAGCTTTTTTTTTGGGATTTCTAGAAGTTACTATCGCTTTTTATACAATTTTTTTTAAATTTCATATGAAGGGGGAACAACTACATTTCCCAACATTTAAAGCAAAATTAATCTTTAGATGTTTATTTTTTTCTAATTTAAAAAAGGGAAAACAGACTTTTTGTATAAAAAGTAAAAACACAATTTTTACTTTTTGTGCAAAAAAAGACTATAATACTTGTTATTTTGTTTAAATTTTATAATTTCCGTGGTTTTTAAAAGAAATTTCATCCAAAAGAACTATTTTCAGTACAGTTTTAGTAGCCCTAACAAAGTTACTGGGGAGGTTCGAACCCGGGAAGCCTAAAATTAAATGATCATTCAAACCCCCCAACCTTACCTCAAATAAATGTTAAATTTGTTCTAAACCCCTAAATACTTTTAAAATACTCTGGGTTTTTCTGTTTTAATAACAGTACCAAAACGATAATTATATTTCCGGGTTTAGAATAAAGTAAACTTGTTTTTCCTTTAACTGTTATGCAGCCACATCTAACTTTTAATTTGGGGTTTTCCAAACACTTCTAACCTGATTTAAACCCCTTTTTTAAAATGTTGTAAAGCACCCCCGCAAAAACCCCCAATAAATAATTTGGGGTTTTGGAAAAAATTTCATCATTTTTTTTGGGGGAAAGGGGGGGGGAAAATAAAAAAATATGAATGACAAACAAATGTCAAAAAAAAATATAATTTTCTTTTAAACATGTTGCAAAAATCATGGAAAAGTACTTGGCATAAAAAACATTTGCATATTTTTTTTTTTTGTTTGTTTTTAACTTATTTTTGGTGCAATTTCATGGGAAAAATAACTGAAACACCAATCAAAAAAGCCCTTTCCCAAAAAGACACTAATTATAATAGATAAACATAATAAAAATAATTTAAATTAAAGTAAAATACATAATTAGATTTAAAAAAGTGGGCCGAAAAGGTCGCCCTTATCGGCGGAATCCTTACTTGCCCGGGCCGAAAACGACTAGGCCCGATTCCCAAAAATGGGCCCGAAGTGTGACCAAAACCACTGTGTTCTATTGTAACTGTGTTTTTTATTTCACATGGCTGTTATGAATGTAAAAGGCTGTTTTGATTGGGCTAAATATCGTAGGGAATAACAAAATAAAATATGTATTCAAAACTAAAAAAAAATATGTACGAAAAACTAAAATAAAATATGTATGAAAAACTAAAATAAAATATGTATGCAAAACTAAACTAAATATGTATGCAAAACAAAACAAACAAAAAAGTACGAAAAACAACAAAAAATAAGTATAAAAAATAGCAAATGTCACTTTTATGCCATAGTAGATTTCATTATTCGGAACATTTTATTCTGTTTACGTACAATATTCATGTGAGACATTCTATGTTACAACATTTTCGGGAATCAACAATACAGAAATGGGATAATTTTCTAATTTTCACTGTTTGTAAATTTAAATGAAAAGATTCCTAAGATAATATGTATTTATCCCTTTTAAATTTGTCCGAGCAACGAGTTCAAAAGTGCTTGAGGGCTCTAACAGGGCAAGAAAATTGTCAACTAGCTGTTCATAATTAAAGTGGGTTGGTCCTTTATTTCTACTACATTCTTTGGGCATATTTTTTTATGTCCTTTTGAACTCATTTTTACAAGTAAAATATTCATTAAGTTTTTTTTCAATAAAAAATTTTTCAAACAAAAAAAAATATCATGTAAAGAATGCTAAAAACGTTTTACAATGTTGAATTTGGCGAGGCGTTTTTAAATGTGTTTTTAACTCCATTTTAAATTTGTCTGATTGGATTTTACGTTGCAAATAGCCGACATATTAAATTGGGTGAGCGTGGCATTTCCAGCTTTTACTAGTGCTGAAAACCTAAGGTGCCCTTTGCTGTGGAATATTAATTCAAACACGAACCGTAACCCTGAGGTCGTACCAAACCGATGTAAGCTAGGCTGGAAATGGTGCTTTGACCTTTGAAACAATGAGGGGTTATCTATCGGCCAAATAAATACACCCGCTGTAAAGTTTGAAGGTAAAGGGCCATGATTATTGAGAAAATTAATCAAAAACCGTTATTACTTATATGGTCAATGTGATATTGACCTCTGACCCCTTAACGCCAAAAATTCATTTGAGGTTACCTTCCCTGACCAAAGCAACATGGGTTGTCAAAGTTATTTCATTGGAAATCCTTTTTATCTAAAACAAGGTCAATATTACTGCTGATCCTTGTATCGCAGGCAAGTCATATGTACAAGACCAAGACCAATGACCTCGTGTTAGTTTGGGAAAGATCACAATCCGCTATGGAGATGTTTGAGTAATCCAAATGGAAACCATTTTGACATTCACAAGTCATTTGACTTTTTGAACCTAAAAAAACAAAAAAAAACATTAGGGCTCATCTTCTTGCTGGTCATGGAAAACCCCCATACAAAGTTTGGGAAGTTCCCTTAGGCCTAAGCGTTTTCTTAAGTTACTGATCGGGCAAACTATTAGGCTCCACGCAGCAAACAGACAGACAAAATGCCCCTTCTTTTGAAGAGGGAAGAGGGAAACATAATAAGGGCATAAATAAATGCTTAATTATTGATCTTACAAAATGAATTATTAAATTCAACAGCAATTTCTTACAAACTTGACCCTTGAAGGTTTATGGGTATGGGTCTTGGGCGTTGATGTCTTGATTGCTGGTTTTAAACATTTTATGCTACATTACAATTATTTTCAAAATCCTCCAAGGCCTGACCATGTTGCGCAATCAGGACACAAATGTGTACCATTTCAACCTCTTTGTGAACCTTGATCCTTGATTACGGAGGTGATGTGAATTAAAGCCGTTAAACGTGACAAATTGTCATTAAGTGGTTGTCATTGGTATTTGTGCAGAGTTATTTTAAAATCCTTCCATGCATTACAATGTTACAAAGTTAGTTTTGACAGTTAATTAGTGTGTACTGTTAATCACTAATTGTGATGTGGTTGTCATTTGTTCTAAGTCATTCTAAAGTTTTAATACATGGCAAAGATACAGTCTAGACATGAATGTTATGTAAGTGGTGTACATTCGACCTCTTAAGTCTGACCTTGACCTTTATGGTAGTGACATGATTGTGCCTTAACGCGACAAATCATCTTGATGTGGTAGATATTTATTATATTAAGTCATTTTAAATTCCTTAATGGCATGACAAAATACAGTCGGACATGAATGTTGTGGGTATGTGGGGGACACACAGACTGACTGCCGTAGAGTTTTAGAATATGCGCCGCCCTTCGGGGGCATGAAAAAGTTAAAGGATATAAAGGATATTATTTGAAATTTGTAACGTTGCCTCAATGTTGGTACAGGTTTGCATAACTGTAGGCCTCAATGAGAAAAGAAGAACCCTGCGGGTCTTTGTTTTCTTTCTTATCAAGATTTGGCAGTTTAAGGTTTGAAATTAACCGTCAGTTTCTTTGAAATTTCAATGGCATACCTACCCAAATTGCTCCATGATATGGGCTAGTCCCCAATCTCTTAAGTTTATCATAACCATCCAACAATGTATCATAAAAATTTTGGTCCCAGAATTTAGTGGTACGTGGGAATTTCCTTCGTCCCATGTTAACAAACCATCAGGGGTCCACTTATCATCAAACGAGGAATTCTGTTTATTCTGGTTGAATTCTGTTAAACCCAAAATTTATTCCTTTAAAAAGAATTTTATTTTTTTAAAAACTCTTTCCCCCAAACTAATTTTGTTTAAATTTAAAAACTTAGATTAAAAAATTTTTAAAGTTAAAATTTATAATGCTTTAAGAGATAGTTTGATAGATTGTTTTTTAATTTTTTTTGGGGCGTATTTTAAAAAGCAATTTTTTTAAACTGTCTTAAAATTTAACTTCACTTGTTTGGGGCATTTTTTAAAAATTTTAAAATTAAAAGCAAAAAATTTATAATGATCAGGGCCCATTTGTTTCAATTTTAAAAAAAGATACAAATTTCATCTCTCCCTTTTAAAAATTATAAATGAATAAGAGCCTTTGACCCCCTTTTTTTTTGGGATTCCCAAATGCTGACCCCACGTCCTTTTTAATTTCAAACTGAAATACCCAAAATACGTCACATTTTTTCTGGGCTAAAATTTATTTTTTTCAAAATTTTTGTAAAAACATTTAAAATGTCAAAAAGTTACTATAAACCAAGATAAATGCTTAAAAATTAATTTTTACTTTTTTTAAATTTTAGTTTTATATTTGATTTAAATTTTAAATCAACTACAGGGGGATATAAAAGCCAAAAAAATAAAATTTTAAACAAAATTTTATATGTAATAATATTTTTAAAAAAATTTTATCAATCACTATTATTATACCCATGCCTTTATTTATTTTAGATATTTATTTTTAATTTTTACCTAAACTTGCGCATTCATAAACATGAGTGGTTTAGAAAATCTAGTCAATACATGTATATTCGACTGTTAGTGCACATGGAGTAACACTACAATAAATATTCAAAGTGTGATATAGCGGGATACAGGTACATGAGCTAATAAAATGCGACCCTATTATAACCCATAAATGCAACAATTAAAAATAGGCATTGCACACATTTCATGATCTTTGATAATGCAGGGCAGGGTGGATTTTCATGTAACAGATTAATAAACTACCCTGTAACTTTGAATATATCATTAGTGTGCATTTTCATCTATACAAATTTTTATACAGTATAGTAAATAATGTTACATTTACCAAACGAGCTGCACGAACTAAGTAAGTGTCCAATGTCTGTCTTCTGTGAAGGTTTTGCCGTTCTAATATTCTTCTTACTGTTCTTAGGCTGTTGAATTTGCACAAAAACACATGATATTAAAATACATGATTTATCTTGATATAAGTCATGTGATAAAAATAATATTCACTGTATACAAAATGCAAAGTAATAAAATCTGAAAGATTGTTTGAAAATACATTCTATGTACGCCAGCAATTTTTGTACCATTTCTTATAGAAAATGTACATTGATATTCAAAATCTGAGAATACTTTGATTTCTTTATGATATTTACACTGTTTCGATGAATTTTATTAGTTCCTCAGGATGTATATATTTTGAAATTATACAATTAATATTGCATTAAAGTATTCTTTGATCAGACACATAGCATTTTAAAAAATAATAAATATTAACAGAAACTATTCATCCATGGTATCAGTTCAACAGTTTTTTTACAGGCTAACATATAAACAAATTTCCCTCAATTTAGTATAAAGGGTAAAAAGCAGCTTTAGCTATAACTATATCTTTTTTAGATTTAAAAACAGTAAAAGTTACATAGAATTCATAACCTTGTAGTAATTTCTTCAAAAAGCTGTAACAAAAATGTTATTACTATTTATCTCACATGGTTTTTGCATTTAAACCAGATTAAAACTTCCGGGACAAAATATCCTACCACTAGTTTCAGTTGGTTTAACAATTACTTAACACAGTCACACATATACACAAGATATAACTGGTACTTTATTTAAGAAACATTCCTAACAATACCACAATTCGGACATGTATATAGGATGGACAAAATATTGTGAGCGGTCTGATGTTTCCTTATTTTATATAATCACATCACTGGTTGAAAAACTTTCTATCATCGGATTGATTGTATGATGCCTCACTTCATATGGAAAATTTGAAAATAAAGCTCTATATTTACCTAACATGTATCATTTTTAGTGAAAGTTTTCAGAAGTGTCTGAATTTTTCCGAACTTGTCAGAGACCGTCCATGAATAATTGTCTGACAAAAATGTCCAATCTCTTCAGTCTCTGCCATTTCTTACGGTGAAGAACACAGCACGGTGTTACAGTAACACCGTTTAGCACGTGTTTTTTCCCGCCATTATTTGGAAGGGCGAAATTTGGTACTTAATTTCGCATGTATTAAATTTCGCTAGTCTCTCATGCGATAATTAGCGCCCTTCAAAGCGATAATCATCGCGTGAAAGACACACAATCTACGAAAATGAAGACGATAATTATCGAGGCGAAATTGTTAAATTTCGCAAGTATAAATGTCTCTGGTCTTTTGAAAGGGCGATAATTATCGCGTTTGAGACAAGGGAAAAATTTTAAAACATCGCAATTTAGACTCAAATTTTCCTTAGGGGCGTAATTAGGTTACTGCGAAATATTTTGGACGAAATAGGGTTTCCCTTTGATTTGTGATGTTTTTTCTAAAAGTATGGGGGCACAAAGGAATCACTTCTCCGTCGTCTGGCTGTTCGTCCCACAAAAACTTGTCCGGACTACTCCTCGAAATTTATAGTTCAATTTCATCCAAATTTTACAGGAATTATCAATACCAATATAGTTGTGCATATCGTCATCATTTTCCGATTCAATGGTATTGTCAGAGCTGTGGCCTTATAATGATTTTCAGCTTAAAGTGTGTCTGGACTACTCCTCTTATACCACTTATGTAATTTTAATTGAACTCTTCAGGCTTGATCTGTAGCTCAAGTACTTGCACATATTACATGTTTTTTGGGTTTTTGTTGTTGTTTTTTTCCGTTAGCCGAATTATAACCTTTTAATAAAAAGGTGTTTTTGTGTTGCCAGCTACACGATTGTCCGGACTACTCCTCTTATTCTGCATTTACAATTTCAATGAAACTTTACAGTAATGATTGGCAGCTCAAATACTTGCGCATATTACACGAGTTAGACCTACATTGTGTGATATATTTCGGAACTTTAACCTTCATTTCGTGAGTCATCTCAGGTTTAGGAGCCTAACATTGTATAGAAATTAGGTTAAGTTTAGGGTTAGGAACGCATTATGGTAAGTTAAGGGTAAGGGTTAGAGTAAGAAGTCAGTTGAACAAAGAGCAATTACCTCACATTGTTATAAAAACTCGTGTGTGTTTGTATGTGTGTATATGCGTGCGTGCGCATGAAAGCGCGTATGTGCGTGCGTATGCGCGCGCACGTGTGTGCGTGTGTTTGGTGGCGCGTTATTTGTCCAATTTATTATCTAAATTAAACTATCGGGGAACATATACAAATCAGTTATTACAAATACAGATATGTTTGAGGGTGCAGATCCTTTTATATAATTCTTCATAACTTACATGTAATGAGTTGTATTTTTTAACATCTGCTCGAAAGCGCTGAATACACATTAAACAATGGATTGCAGATATCGCTATTTCCTGTTCGACCGTATGTCTGATTTAGATTTTTGTCATATTTTGTCAACCTTTTTCTGGAAATAATGTGAATGTCATTTTTTTTAGATGGTTTGCATAAAAATGTTGGTGAACTGTTATGGATTCAAAAAATATGGTTAGGTCTGTACATTTGACATTTTAAAAAATGATTATTTTTTCATTTCAGAATCCAGAATGATCAACAGATTTTTCTTAACTAGGACAGAATAATTCGGAAGATTTGTATCAAAGGTATATGACCGTAATGATACAGTAACATATTAACAAGTATTTACATGTTAAGTAGCAAAAAAGTGTAAATATTTAAACATGGACATTTCTAAGATGAATGACTAAGGTATTGCCTGCAATAGCAAGAATATCTATTATTTTTATTCTCTAAAAAGGATTGTGTGCAACAGATGTATGTAACTATTGTTTAGTATAACAAGCTATTGTTTGCACGAAAATTGTTGTTTTCTTATTGTCTTTTTAGATATTTCTGAGGATAAAAATACCCACTTTGCCGAAAAGATTAAAAAAAAAGTGATTATTTCTATTATTTCACACTTATAAAATGTAAAATCAATGATCTTTAAAAGATTTGGCCCGCTTATTGTTTCAATTTTAAGCAGTAGTTGGCTTTTAGACAAGTGTTTCGCGTTTTTATTTTTTTTCCCGCAGTTCAAACTATACGTAACAAAATGCATATTTTACTTGGCCCATACTCTTTTATCATTTTCCGAATCCAAAACCGTCAATAATTAAAATCCAAATTTGTTCTTTATCTTGCCTCACTATCAGTTTGTGAGTAAAATTTCATAACAAACCAATATTGTATTTCGATGTAATTTTTTCTTTAACATAATAATTAAAAAAACTTTTAATTTTTTATTGTTTTCCATTGGTAATGTTGTTGTTTTTTCTCACCAAAGGGACTCGAATGGTGTGAAAACATTTTCAATTATATATTGTTGGAGTTACAAATTGTACTTGTATTGCGAATAAAGTTGGTTTTGTGGCGAATAAGGTACTCAAAAAAAGCAAATGGCCACAATAACCTTATATTTTATATTTTTATGATAAAGAGAAATAAAAAAAATCCTTAGAACGGCATTTAAATTTGGTTAAATTGATTGAGTACTATTCATGGATGGTACTGTAAAATGAAATAAACGTTCAGTGCACCCCTAGCCACCGGCTTAAAGAAGAATTCAACAAATTCTAACGATGAAAAATGTTCAATTTCGGTTCAAATACAAGAAAATTCAAAATATAAATAACATTTTGAAATTTGTTTTTCAATGCTTTTGCTCATTAATTCATAATGCAATTATTTCAATCGATTTATTATTTTTCACCCCGACACTCGGCCTTTAATTCTGTACAGTTGGTGCAGGGCCGGTATTTTTTGTGTTTAAGTTGGCAAATCAAAATTACGGCGCAAAATATCCAAGGAGTTGTAACATGGTTAAAAATGCCTTTTTACTTAAATGTTTTTAAAACAGTTTACTTTATTACTTATTAACACATCAACATTAATAAAGAATCAATCAAACAAAAACCGTCCATAAAACAGGGCTCAATCAAACCCGAGAACATTATGGATTCTTTTTTAATGTATTTTGTTAAACACAAATTTAACCAAAGTTCTCAACAACATAATCAAAACTATAATCAGATAAAAAAAAAATTAAGATTAAATTTTGGCAACCTTTTTCCTTTCCCGGTAAACAATTATTGCAGTTTTAGTATTTTCTACAAAGTAATTGATAACTATTCTTCGTTTACTTTTTTTTTACTTATTTATTGCCCATATTTTCAATTTCCAGACGCTTACCAACAAATGGATTCTTATAAAACTAATTAAAATCGCTTTTAAATGACGTTTGAAAACAATTGATAGGCAAAACAAATTCAGGCTTCCAACGCTTAAAACCAAAAAGCAAATTCCTGGTGTACATTTAAAATTCTTGGAATGTTTAATTGAAAAAATCCTTCCTTAAATAATTTAAATTTTAATGTTTAGCTACCGATGTAAAAATTGTTGCCTTTATGAATCACCCAAATTAAATTTTTCCAAAACTTCGCAGGCATTTGTTTATTAAACCCATAATTGAACAATTTAAAAGTTTTAAAAAAAAATCATTTAATGATTATTTATAGAAGGGTGTTTTGTCGACCACCTAAAAAATTATTTATTTTTTTTAAATTGATATTGTAAACAACAACACATTACAAGATCTTAATATCTTTGTTGATGTTTGGGGAAGCGAATTGAGAAATGTTAAACCAACTTTAAAAAGTTATAAAGTAGTATGTTTTATATGCTTGCACATGAATTGAATATTTATTGTTAACATGTCAAAAAATTATAAAATACTTGGAGGTTTCTTTAATATGTAATACCTATTAAATAAGAAAAACTCGAAGGTTTTTTATATGTTTATTGGAGTATGTGTATCAAATTTCTAACGCTTTGTTCGTGTTTTGCTTTGATTATTTTGTTGCTTGTTTGTAATTTTTTTTCTGACATATTTGAAATCGTATGATACCTAAATTCTGATATGATTAGCTTATAGAATTTTTTTGAAAATATATTTACAATAGTCAAACAAATTTAATCAAAGATAAAGTTACATTTTGTTTTTCAAATCAATAGAGTTTGTCAATATTAATAAGCCTTCAGAAAACTCTTTCTATCAAGAAATTTACTTTAATAGGACATTCATTAAATATACGTATTAATTTCCCCTTATGCTAAATATGTTTGTATATACATTTAACTATATTTAGCTTTTTATCGGGCCATAGTTTTGGGTTATTTTGCTTATTTTCTTGGAGATATCATAAATCTAGAGGGTTTTAAAAATAATATATTATTTGTTTAAGCACGAATGAATATGCCGCTTGTTATTATTTTGTATAATAATTCCCTAATTTTATGTGATCTTTTAACCATTTTCAGCCCATCGCTCTTTACACTTGTAAAATTATAATACCCAAATTAAAACAACATAATATTTAATAACACATCATGCTATCTTATTAAAAATATTAAGGCATTATAGCAAAACTGAAAAATACAAGATTCAAATGCTGTTTAAAAATTAAAAAGAGGCTTTATCAATAATTGATTTTCATTTTTATACCAAACATTTTAACAACTAAACCCGTATTGATTTAATAATTCTATTAAAACCACGCCATTGAGATTTATTTGAATTTTTAACACTTAAAATATAATGTGACAAGTATTCTAAAATAAAATGTTTAATCCTGTAATGTTTTTGTTGTTTTTGTAAAGCAGACCTGAAGTGCAACTCTTAACCCGCCT